>NC_090279.1:192877709-193032709 GCF_040414725.1 Anabrus simplex
TCACTTAACACGAAAGAGATCAGAAAGATTGCCCACTCGAATCTTTGCCTGCTTTCTGGATATCAGCCTCGTGCCGGTAGATTTAAGGGCACGTAAAAGAACTCCTGCGGGACAAAATTCAGGCACCTCGGCGTCTCCGAAAACCGAAAAAGTAGTTAGTGGGACGTAAAGCCAATAGCATTATTATTATTATTACTTTCTGGATAAGGAAACTAAAGGTGGGAAAGGATTTACAAGAATTGGAATTTTGCGTGACCCTGTAAAGAAGAAACTTGAAGGTCTGCACAGAGTTTTCGAATAAAACCTAAATTGAAGACAGGCAAGACGTGGACAGAGGAACGGAGGGAAACTCAGCGAAGGAGGATGCGGAAATACTGGGCGTGTATTAAAACTCTAGTCAGAAAACGGCTCAAGTAGCGTGGTCCATAGTTGGCCGAAACGAAATAATAATAATGATCATAATAATGATCCCGTAGTTTTAATTGCTGAGTGTGTCATAGCGGTGGGATCTTTGGTGGCTACTCTCCAAGGTGTCCGCAGTTCGAATGCTGGACAGTACACGTGAGATTTTTGAAATAAGAATTCTCGTCCTTGTGTAGTTCGCATTGCTCCTGAAACTGAAAGTCTCTTGACTTTGATCGCCATATGGATAGTACTGTAAAATTTCAAGTCTGTTTTGTTTTATAATTTTTCAACTAATCATCTAATTACCGGAATTTTCACCACTTTAGCGCGTAACTGTAAATCTGTTGAAGTCACACGTAATTACACACTTTAAGATTCGTCATAACTCCTCAAAATGTTGTCCTCTCCTCCGGCCAGCATGGCAAAGAACGCAGATTGGTCTGTAGATATTAACTTTTGCTTAATTTAATTTACAAACACAAATTGGCGATGTGAGGGAATGCACTCACCTGAATGTGCTGGCAGCGGACGACGTGCTGAACCACGCGTGTGGACAAGCAGCACCTTCCTTCACGTGTACTCCGCGATCCACGAGTTACAAGTTTTCTCCATTCCTTGTTGAGAGGATCTGTTTTTACTTTCTCTCCAAGGAGGAGTTCGGGGAAGTAGGTTAGCCGCCGGCTATCACTTCCACTTTCATCGTGGTGAGCCACGGAGCTCGCCTTTTTCAGATAACCAGCCAGCTTAACGGCGACCTCGCCCTTGCCCGCAAGACTCACCTGCTGCCACTGCACTTTTATTACTGTTACGTAATGTTCGTATTTACAGACCGCGGTAAAGACAAGTAACTCTCACTAGATTCCGGATTTTTAGGCAGTAATAGCAGACAATGCAAACTATTTCAGTTATCAGGTAGTGTCGTCTAGCCTGTTCTTCCGTTATGATGAGCCGTACCCCTAAAGTTCGGCAACACTCATAACATAACCGTTGTACAGGGTAGACTATACTTGTTGCCCGCTTCTACAAGTTTGCATTCCAACCTATCTCTCGTGATCTAGGGATAGCCTGCTCCCTCAGCCGGAGGAACCGGATTTGATTGTCGGTCACATCAAAGTTTTTTACTTGGCCCTGAGGGTTGGTATAAGATACGTTTGGACTCAGAAGAAATGTAGGAACACGTGAAGAAATCCTCATTTTACTTAGGGCAAAGCCACGTAGGTACATGACATTTGCACATCTAGAAAAGGCATTCGGTAATGTTGATTGGACGAAAGTATTTTGAGATTCAGAACGTGATCGCGATCACATACCGAGGAAGAATTATCTACAACCTATACAAAAATCAGTCTGTACTGATACGAGTCGAAGGTTATGAAAAGAAGACGCAGTAATCCAGGCTGCAGTGTGTCCCCTTCCTTTCCAATGTTTATATAGAACAAGCGGTAAAGAAAATCAAAGAGAAATTTGGAAAACGAATCACAGTCCTTGAAGAAGAAGAAGAAATCAAAATTCTGTGATTTGCTGGTGATATTGTTATTTTATCTCAGTCTGCAGGAGATCTGTATATTATGGACAGAGTCTTGAATATGGAGTACAAGATGAAAATAAATAAGTCCAAAACTAAAGTAATGTTGTGCTGTCGAACGAAGTCAGGTGGTGCAGGATTATGGAATGAAGTCTTAAAATAAAGAAGATAATATTGCGACGAGGGTAGTAAAAAAAATAATGGCAGAAGTATGGACGACATAAAATGTAGACTAGCCCAAACACAGAAGGCCTGTCTTAAGAAAATAAATTTGCTCACTTCGAACATCGATATAGGAATTAGAACGATGTTTTTGAAGACTTTCGTCTGCAGCATTTTCGTACTCGGAAAGTACTCGCACTTGTCGGAAATCATCCAGAACAAATGATGCTGCTTTCCTTTGAATCTTTTCCAGTTCTCATATCAAGTAGACCTGGTGACGATCGGACGCATTGGACCCATACTTATCACTCGCTTATACCCCTCCCCCTACCCCCTCCTTTACATCCTCTCTGCAACCCGTAATTACCTTCATAACCATATGCAGAGATTTGTAAACTTTATATACAATCCCGTCTATGTGATTACGCGAAAGATTTTTCCTTATATTAAGACCTAAGAATCTCTGATTCCATATCTCTCATATCATCTATATATATAAAATAACTTGTCCTGACTGACTGACTGACTGACTGACTGACTGACTGACTGACTGATTCATCATCGTTGAGCCAAAACTACTGGACATAATGAAATGAAATTTTGAGGATACATTTATAGTACAATGTAGGTGCTCGCTAAGGGAGGATTTTTGGAAATTCCGTCACTAAGGGGGTGAAAAGGGGGCTGAAATTTTAAAATGAGTGCATCTATATCTCAAAACTTTAAAAGTTTACAGATGTAAAAATTGGTATTTAGAATCTTCTTTAAAATAAGGAAACACGTATTTTTTTGTTTTCGGAAAATCCCAGTAGGAGGGGTGAAAAGGGGATGGAAAATGGATTGAATGCCTTTAATTAGGATACCTATATCTCAAAAACTGAAGATATTACAGACCTGAAATTTGGTATTTGGGATCTTCTTTAGAAATAAAGAAACATGTAATTTATGTTTTTGAAAAATCCATTTAATGGGGGGTGAAAAGGGGGGTGAATTTTTAAAATGAGTGTATCCATATCTCAAAACTTTTGAAGTTTACAGATGTAAAATTTGGTACTTAGAATCCCTTTAAAAATAAAGGAACACATCTTGTTTGTTTTCAGATAATCCCAATAGGAGTGCTGAAAAAGTGTGAGAAAGTGTGAAAAAGTGCTGAATGCCTAAAATGAGGATACTTATATCTCAGAAAGAAGATATTACAGACTTGAAAATTGGTATTAGGGATTTTCTTTGAAAAAAAAGAAACACATATTTTTTGTTTTGGGGAAATCAAATTAATGGCGGTTAAACAGAAGTCACAAATTGGGGTGAACTTTTAGAAAGACTATATCTACAGTATATCTCAGAAACGCAAAATGTTACAAACGTAATAATTGTTATTTGGAATCTCCTGTAAAAGTAAAGAAACATCGGTGATTTGTTTGTGGAAAGTCCACTTAATGGGAACTAAAAGGCGGGTGAAATTTTAAAATGAGCATTTCTACAGTATATCTCAAAAGCTTAACATAGGAAAGATTGAAAAATGGGAAGAACTTTGCCGTAATCCCTCAAAAAACGAGTCAGATCGCCAATTTCGGCGGGTTATTATAAAAACGTTAAGCATTCAATATATTTCAGTATAATACCGTAGCGAAGCACGGGTATATTGATAGTTTTTAAATATAAGAAAACAGAGGTCCAATAGTCATTCCTTGCGGGACCCGCTCTTAATCAGTCACAGTGATCCGCGTGAGGTACCATCACTTCATCAACAAAGTAATTAAAACAGATTGGACTTTTCCTCTTGGTGAACAATTACAACCTGACTTTACACCCCGTTTAACATTATACCATTGTCTGATTTTTATCTCACAATCCTCATCCTTTTGCAGTCACTGACAATCCTGTAAATTATATATTACTCCATACAGTATAACATCACCCGCAAAAATCCTTACCTCTGATTCCATATCTCTCATATCATTTGTAAATATAAGAAAACAGAGGTCCAATAGTGATGCCTTGTGGGACCCGCTCTTAATCGTCGCAGATTCAGATAATTCTGTGAGTTATAGTTTCTAGAAATTTAACCACCAATTCTGTAACTCTTTTGTGTAGTGCAATAGCCCTCAGGAAATATATTCTGCAGTTCTATTTATCCAGTGTAAGAAATAGCAAACCTGAAAGTTGAATATTTAATTATAAATATATAGTTGGGCATAAATGAATATTTGTGTGAATCTGTTTTTTATTTATTAAGTGTGAAATTTCACCCTCTATAAAGCCTGCATTATAATTACAAAAAAATTTACCTGAAGTATTTTTTTTTTTAGTTTCCGAATTTTTACTTTAGCGAATGACTTAACGCGACGAAAATTATCAGTTACACAATTTAAATTCAGACATAAACGTATTTTTTTAGAATCTTCTTTTCTGTTTATTCAATATAAACGAAACACAGTGCGAAGCTGGATTTACAGTTACACTTTTTGTGTTTAGTAGTAAAAGCTTCCTATAGCAGTTGAAACGCACATTGTTTCTCATTCTTCGATTTAAACTTTTCACTATACTTCTTGTGAATGACTGGGTTTAGTCGAAGAGGAAGCTGATGTGTTGAAGTATCATAATCAGTACTGTACTTTGGAGAGGTGGACCCGCCAGTATAAATGGACGCGGGGAGTACTGTGGTGTCAATAGAGAAGCGATGACAGCAGAATGTTTTAGTGATTATTCGGACGTAACAAGTCCATCATGGACATTTTAATCATTCTAAAGCTACCCAAGCCGACAGTTGGTGATGTGATTGTGAAGTGAAAATGCGAAGGTACAATCGCGGCTAAACCAAGATCAGCGGGCGAGTTGACCGTGCGAGATAGTGGGTTCGAACCCCACTGTCGGCGGCCCTGAAGATGGTTTTCTGTAGTTTCCTATTTTCACACCAGGCAAATGTTGGGGTTGTACCTTAATTAAGGCCACGGCCACTTCCTTCCCACTCCTAGGCCTTTCCTGTCCCATCGTCGCCATAAGACCTACGTATGTCGGTGCGACGTAAAGCAAATAGCAGAAAAGAAAGGAAAAGAAGACCAAGCAGACCTCATTTAAGGGCGAAGAGGGATCGTCGAGCATAGTAGAGGGTGCCTGTAAAAAACCCAAAAGAAATCAGCGGAATCAGTCGTGAGTTCGGAAGCATTACCAGCAGTCCAGCCAGGACAATGGCTGTGCTTCGGGAATTAAAAAGAATGGAGCACGATGGTCGAGCTGCTGCTTATAAGCCAAACATTTTTGTTTAAAAAAAAATGCTGTTGGCTCATGGCGACGATGGGCTAAGAAGAGCTGGGATCGGCGAGGAAGTGGCCGGTGCTTTAATTAAGATACAGCTGTAAAAATGGGAAACTACGAAAAACCATTTTCAGGGCTACCAACAGTGGGATTCGAACCCAATATATCCGGTATGCAAGCTGACAGCTGCAAAACCCCTAACCGCAAGTTCGATAATTTTTTGGTCAATGCAAACAAACTCTTGAGGTGGTGTAAAGGGTAACGCCTCTGAATAGTGGGTGAGTGGAAACAAGTGATTTGGACTGATAAGTCGCGTTATGCCCTATGACATCCGATAAAGAGTTTGGGTTTGGCGAATGCCTGGAGAATGTTACCTGCAATCATATGTGGTGCCAACAGTGAACTACGGAGGGGGTTGTGTTATGGTATGGGGGTGTTTTTTGTGGTTAGGTTGTGCTCCCCTTATTCTGCTTTAGAAAACTCTAAATGTGGGAGGAAATGAACACATGTTAACCCCTCAGCGCCGACCTCTATACGTGGTATAGACCCATACATGGTTTCGCATTTACGGCTATAGCGCGAAGAGTTTTGGTGTTATGGATATGCAAATTGTTTTGTTTCCAAGAAGACATTTTCGGGTTTATCAGTGTTCTAAATAAGTATTGAAAATCGTTAAAGTGTAGCTGCTTTTGCAAGGATAAGTATATGTCAATTATGTCTGAGCACCAATCCCTGCTTTTTTAATAGTCCGTTTGCTTCATTCTTTCCCACAGAATAAAATAAAGAAATGATGATCTGAGAAGTTCGTCGTTTCGTGTGATGTTCTTTGCTCTAATTTTGTATTAAGAGTGCGGTTTATTTATTATATTTGTCTTTATTTCTCAGCTTGTAGTATTTTCGTAACTCTCTACGAGTACTCTGTATAGGCATCAGTTAGTGCTGCTTTCTGTCATACGACACGAGAAGCAGTTGTGCATGGTATATATTTCGTTTGAAAGACGATGTATCGACGTTTTAATCTGAAATATGTATCGAGTTGTTTTGATTCGTCATAAATGTTATTCCCCTCATTCAGTTTCGTCCTGCCGCTTTCGGTCCCGCTGCAGCTTCATCAGCTTGTGTGACGCACCGCGCTCAATGGCTAGCTCCTGCTGAGTGTAGCGTGCTTGAAATATTGTATAATTCAAATGAAAGTTTAGTCGGAAGTAGCAGTGGCAGTATTAGCAGTAGTGATAATGAAATAGATGATGTAGCAGTGGTAAATGATGAGAGTGACGATGAGGAGGAACCAGTACTTGGAAATTTCGTGTAGGAGGCTATAGATACGCATACAGGTCAAAGCGAAGCTTTCAACAGTGAATTATGATTCCTAGATTCTCCAATAATATTTAGACAAGCCACAGGGACAAACATTGAGCAGTTATCTTATCAGTTTGAGCTGATGGAAGGTTTGTTTACGTAGCACAAAATACGCTTCTCGGGAGGGAAACGAAATATTCAAGGCCGGCGCGCATCAGATAATACAGTTCCAAGGTTGCAGGAAATACGTTTTATCAGGAAATTAGCACCCAAGAGTGAGAAATCCAAACCTCAGAGACGTTGTATCGCGTGTTCAAAACACGGTGAAAAGAAGACATCGGTGTACTGCTGCCAGGAGTGTGCCTTGGGTCTCTGTCTCGAAGAGTGCTTCGAACTCTATCACACGGAACTAAATTACTAAGGAAATGTGAAACAATTATGTAATTATCTTCATGTACATAGTTCTACCATAAGGAATTCCAAATTTCGTGAATATCGGGCCACTCTTATACTAGTAGTAACGCTTTAAGTGAATCAATGTATTTCAGTCGCGCGTAGTTGAAATCTCATCCGGCCGCGGGATAGGAAGCTCTTTAAACGGCTGCGACGCTGAGGGGTTAAACCATTGCGTTCAGTAGAGGACCAAGTAGGAGACGATGATTGTATCAGCATGACACTGTACCCTGTCTTAAAGGTGTGTCTGTGAACATTAAGATTCCTGACATGAACTGGCCTGCACAGAGTCCTGACCTGAACCCAATGGAACACCTTCGGAATGAGTTAGAACGTCGATTTGGCTCCAGACCCCAGCGTCTGGTTTTGGCTCCTGAGGACGAATGGGCTGCCATTACTCTACAGGCATTCATACAACTCATTGAAAGTATCCCCACCAGTGTTAAAGCCGTTATAAAGGCGAAGGGTGGACCCAACAAATATTAATGTCCAACAATAGAGAATGTGACACAGGTAAAGCCAAAGTGCAATTTGAGAGAGCTGTCCGTCTACCTGTGATCAGGTAGTGTATTTGTTAGCGTGCAGCATATCACGTAAATGTAAAAAATAACTCTGTCAGAGAATACAACGGACTTCCTTAGCATGCTTATGAGTTGCCACAAAACCTGATTTTCTGCGCCAGACCACTTAGCGTTCGTGCAGTTATATGGAAAATATATTGGCGAAAGCTGCTACTTGGCTTACGAATGAATGTGTCGATTCACCTCGTGGCTGATTTACTTACGGGGACTCTTTCGTTCTGGGAGCTGTGCCAACAACATAAGTACTAGGTCGTTTGTTTTGTTATGCAAAAGAAATTCCTCGAGAACCAGCTCTATGTTTTCTGTGGGCTTTGAAACGTAAAATGTATCGAGAGTAACTCCACTCTGATTAAATCTAAAGGCATTATTTTTCTGCATTGTATAATTTATGTAGGATTTCGCGAAAAATTAACACCCTCTCGCTTGAACTTCGCTTTAACAATTGTCAAAACTTGTTCATAAAAGGTATGATTTATGAACTATTTATTTGACAGGTAGATGTATAAAAAGTATTATTAATCATTCATTTTCCCTCTGTTTTATTTAATAATACTAGCAGATTATAAATAAATAATGATATATTTACGGCAGGATTACGCCCTTGTATTCATTCATTATTTTGTGAGAGATAACATAGTGCATGTTAGTCGTCTCCGACTATCAATTTGTAGGGGCATACTTCGAAAGAAACCTCTCTGCGTCAGAGGATGAACAAGGTACCCAAATGAATTTTAGTAATGAATTTGCAAAGTTCGGATGCACTAACTTCAGTGCTTATGGTGACTGAGTTATTTCAACTTGTTGACTGTCACGTTGCTCAATAGCTGCAAATATTTTGTATACCACCTGGTTCAATGCAGTGAGGAATACGGCCTATTTATTAACACCTCCAAAACCAAGGTTATTGTATTCTCTAAAAGGAAAAACTCAATAAACCTCACAATAAATGGAAAAAACAGTTGAGCAAGTATACTGCTTCAAATATTTAGGCAGTATTTTGTGACTTTAAGAAAAATCTGGAATAGAAGAAGCTCGGAAACAATTCATTGATACGAGAAAATTCTTCATACGATGAGATCTCAGCTTATCACTGAGAATCAAAATGGTCCACTGTTACATATTCTCTGTCCTCCTTTACGGGTGTGGACCTTGGACCCAAATACTGAGAAACGAATTGAGGCATTTGAAATGTATTTGTACAGACGTATTCTACGTACACCATGGATACTGAAAGTTTCGAATATTGAGGTTCTCCGCCGGATGCAAAAGCAAAGAGAACTATTGTTAATTATCGAAGGGAAAATTCATTGGAAAAGGTCTATTGGAAGACGAAGAAACTCGTGGTTGAAGGATATCTGAAGATTGTACGTTGGAGGAGGTCTTTCGTGCTGCAATGTCAAGATCAGAGCTGGCCGTGTGGATCGTCATCCTCCGTTCGGAGATGATGTCTTAAGAAGAAGAAGAAGAAACGCGAGGTATCTAACAATAAAATCAGACTGTTTCAACATCTTAAAACCAGGCAACTTTTGTGCTTTTTCATTCTTAATCGAAATGTTTTAATAGCACGACTGAATTATCAAGAAAGTGTAAAGAGATACTGTACAGAATGTATTTTACACCCACATTCACTTACGTGGCTGAGACGTGGGCTGTTGCAAGTAGCGAGGAACGTAGAATTGAAGCCAGTGAAATGAAATACCTAATAAGTATAATAGGGAAGACACATTGAGAAACAAAGATCTGAGAAGGCAGGTCGCAATGGAAAACCTAGATGAGAGAATTGATAGGAGTAGACTAAAATGTTTTGGGCATGTAAAGAGGATGGAGGAGGAAAGAATACCAAAATAGATGATGGAGATGACGTTCATGGGAAAAAGAGGGAAAGTGACAGCTAGAAGAAGGTGGACGTATTCAATAAAGAGGAATGCAAGAAGAAGAAACCTTGACTGGGACAAAATGATGGAAGAGGAATGGTGGAAAGAGAGAGGAAGTTGGACAAGTGCCATAAATACCCCGACGTGGCAGGAGGTGGATAAGGGAAAGGAAGATGATGATGATGATGATGATGATGATGATGATGATGAACTGTATCTCATTAGTCGGATTAAAGAAACCATTCATAATTCGAAATAAGATATTTGTGGACATGCGCATTTCAATTCTGTTTACAGCGAAGGCACTGACAGTTTTCAAGACGATTGTCACTTCATTTTCAATAATAATAATAATAATAATAATAATAATAATAATAATAATAATAATAATAATAATAATAATAATAATAATAATAATGTATGTTTAGTCCTCAGCCGGAAGGCTGGTTGGATCCTCAACAGTTCCGCCATCAGCTGTCATAGATGGCCTAGGCATCACTGAATAGCCGTACTAGGGAAATGAGGAGTGAGGTAGTTTCCCGTTGCTTTCCTCGCCCAGCCAGAAGTTGCTATTATATATCAGTCTGCCAGGACCACTGAAATGCATGCACTAACTGACCCCATGAGCAATATTTTCACACCATTCATAGCAGCTGCATAAGGAATGACATTACTAGCATCACTCATACCTCAGTCACTTTCATTTTGTCAAAGCCAAGGATAAATCTGAGACAGATCAATGAAAGTAACAAAATTGCTCTAGCCCATGCCAGAAGACATAGTGCACTGTAAACACTAGGTCCTGCCAGCAAAGGCACATAATAATAATAATAATAATAATAATAATAATAATAATAATAATAATAATAATAATAATAATGGTTTTACGTCTAACTATTTCTACGGTTTTTAGATATACCGATATGCCGGAATGTTATCCCCAAAGTGCTCTTTTACGTGCCAGTAAATCTGCCGAGAGAAGACTGGAGTATTTGAGCACCTTCATATACCACCGGACCGAGCCGGCTTGAAGTCAAATATTTTTTTAACAAGTTTCTAAACCCTACGTTGATCTTACTATTTTACCAACATGTCCCAGAACCATTATATTCATCCTACACTTCAGTTGTATTATTTTTTAAACCAGCAAATTGGAATATGTATCATTAGACACTTCATATCCAAAAGTGATGATTGAAATACACGCACAGTTACTTTTTTTTTTTAAAAGTACTGCTTGGGATTTCACCTAGGTGCAAAATTGTGTATCTTTCATTTCTGCTAATTATTTTGCCACTGGAATGAATTTTCCGATGAATTTCGCTGAAGTTTCCCACTTACCGCATTGCTATAAATTAACCTTATCGCTTTAATTCACAAAAATAATGTCGCTATTTTCTTAACCAGAATCATTTGATTCGTTAAGATATCTCATAATTTGTCGCGTTTATCGTTAATGGAACAAATAAAAGATGTTTCTAATAAAATCCAGTACAGACAATGAACGAAGGATATGAGGAATATGTTTGTAAGCCATATAACTTTATGTCCCAACAGTCCGACACATGGAGTGGCGAGCAGACACTACAGCTAACTCTGGCATTGCTTCCACTTCTTCGCTTTCATCTTTCTAATCGAATACCTCTTTTCTTCCGACGCCAAAGGAGTGAAGCGGGAGACCTAGCGCCTGTTCCATCTTTACACTTTTTGTTATCGTTCTTCCCTTCATATTTACCTTAATTCTTCCTCTTTCTTCACTAATAGCACGGAAGTTTAAGTATGTATAGGTTATAATGCAAACTTACAGAACTGAAGTATACTCTAGCCTGGTCATAATTCTGCCATGAGATTTGCATAAGGAGTAGGGCCCCGGCCGATTAGAACCCCTGAAAGTTACACAGCCTAGTAGCCAAATTAGTTTGGATTCTAACCCGTTATTAACAACACACCACGCTAGTAAGTTTACGACCGATGTTCGTATTTCCATCTTTTGTTTACGTACCACTCTCAAGAATTATTGGGACATCGTGATCATTGATGGTAGTGTTGGCGGACCATAACTGGGTTTACGACCAGTGTTTATAGCATCTTTTTACCTTCGTATGTTGCGTGCTGCCTTCTCTGTAAATACTGGAGCCTTTTTCAAGGACCCACTGTATATTTTGCCTCGGCACTCTGCCATATGCCTTCTCTAAGTATTCGAAACGTAAGCATAACTATTTATTCCTCTCGTAGCATTTTTCAGGTACTCGACACACATTGAAACTCTGATCCTGTGGTCTGAAATCGCACAGAGTTTAATTTACTCTTCCACCATCTATTGCACCCCCGTTTTTGAAGAACCTGTGAACATCTTGTCTGGAACACTAATGCAAGAAATACTTCGATAGTTGTTGTATTTCTTCGTATTGTCTTGCTTACAGATAACTGCACAATTACTGCCTTCGTCCGGTTAAATCTCGAATTCCATTCTAATCTTCTTATTCCCCAAGGCTGTTTCACTTGGCTTCCCACTATATTTCACGATTTCACCATCTATTCCTGCTGTTTTATGACGATGCGGTTTAATTCACTGTGCTCTCCACTTTCTCGAGCTAATTTCATTCCCATCGTTCTCCTTTCCATAAACTACTTGTTCAGTATTTCAACATAAACATTTCCTTTTACACTTAAAAAAAATCAAAATATTTATTCAATCTGTCCAGCAATATCCTATGCCTACGAGTTAGCCTGATTTACTCAAAAATGTTAAATATGTTACGTTTAAAGTCCGGATTTTTATGCAGTAGCAAGTTAGACTGCAAACTAATTTGGTTAGTAGGAAGTGTCGGTCACCCGCTCTTCCATAGTGTATCAAGAGTAACATAAATTATAGGGGATCTGTTTATGCAAACCCCATAGCATAATCGTTGTGAAGGTAGACTGTACTTGCTACTCGCTTCAGTACGTTTGCATTCTTTCCTGTTAGTGCATAAAAATCCGGGATCTAGTTATGTGGTTTTGATTTAAGATTACGCTTATGTGGCAGATACCTTAAACCCTTTCTAATACTTTTTCTCTCTTTGTTTCAGGTAAGAACTTTTCCGCACTACGTGTTTTAATCCCTGTCGAAAACCATAAGACGGTACTTTGTGGTAAGAACATATTTCGCTGAGATCTCGCAGGATGTAACACTTAGATTCTGGTTTTGGTGCTGTGGTTGTGTTTCTCTTAACTCATCCTTTTTTTTCAGTCTAATTGTCCTTTGTCCAGGGCAGAGAATGTTTCGTGTAGCCTCTCCAAGACAGTGTCCTTTTGTTTGCGCATGTTTTTCCAATTCTTCTGCACGGGAGTGTCATGAGGGGCAACGCCTATACTTCTTGTATCATCCCTGATGTGATAAATTGGAAGAGCACTTTGAATTTTACCCTGAAGGGCCCGGTGCCAAACCGGGGTAGCTCCGTTTTTATAAAGTTGTGCGAAACAACAAGAATCTTGCCAGAAAATCAGAATATTGTCTAACATTTCCCATATGTACAGCACGTACTACCTAAGTAGGCCTTTTGCAGCATAATACTAAGTTATTACAATAAAAAAATTAATGGTTCAAAATTTGAACATATTTTCAATGAAATTAGCTAGAATTTAGTAAAAATTCACTGAACACCACACACAGCATAGTTTAGTGTCAAAAACAATAGTAATGATGTCAATCTACATACTTCAACTGGCAAGTCTTACATGAAAACTTGGGAGCCGATCTGAGTGGCTCAGACGGTTGAGGCGCTGGCCTTCTGACACCAGCTTGGCAGGTTCGATCCCGGCTCAGTCCGGTGGTATTTCAAGGTGCTCAGATACGTCAGCCTTGTGTCGGTAGATTTACTGGCACGTAAAAGAACTGCGGCACAAAATTCCGGCACCTCGGCGTATTATTTTAAAAATTAAAAGAATTGTGTTAGTCTGTCACTATTGTACCCACCGCATCGTTTTGATTGTTTTCGCTGTTTCAATCTCATAGTAACGCCAGTTACGCTCTTTTCGTTTCATTTATTTGGTTCCCTTATCATTCATTTTTCTCGTTTCAACTCTTTCTTTTGCACGTTTTTGCCGAATCCTAATCAGATCTTCCTTTTCCCTTATTAAATTTGTTATTCTATACCAGGCCCTCGCAGGGTGCATGCACTGTGCAAAAGACGACTTCGCTTGGTTGACCAGAGTGCAGACCCCCACTCCTCGATTTGGAGCAATAGTGCTCTTTCTCTCTTTCCTCACGCCGGTCTTGCTCCCTCCCCCTGTCTCCCTCTTCCTCATTTGCTCCGTAGCGCTCCAAATCTGAGCCGAGCTTAGCCGAGTAGCCCAGGGGCGAAGCGTTGCTCCGAGCCGAGCCGAGTAGGACCGATGCACTGTGCACAGGAACTCTGCGCCGCAGTTTGCACGCGTGAGATTTTGGGCGTTTGAGAGGCCCCGTTCTATACCATGATGTATTCACAATGACAGATAACCTCCAGCTGAGCGCGCGAGACAGCACCGCGTCATCTTATAACAGAGTATGTGTGTGACGTCACATATTTAGCACAAATTAAAACTATATTTCGGATTTTCATTTTTCTTGAAACAGATAGCCTCCTCTTTGTGTGTCAACTGAGACATTAAATATACGCGTTCTGCCCAAACACTAAAAGCGTCTTAAATATTTTCTTTCCATGTACCACCCGTTCTCGGGTGATATCATTTGTGTCGTCTGATGAGCTAAGGACCTTGTAGAGAGAAAGTTATTTTGTCGATAAATATTTGTTTGCCCACTTACGGACATCTCTACGTTTTTTGCAGAAGCTATTGGCAGAGTTCCTGTGTACAGTCTATCGTTCGGAAAAGTAAGCTCATTGTTGCCTCGATGTTCTAAATAGAATGGTTGAGTGGCAAGACCTGATGCAGCTGGACTACTTGGGTGCTTCATCCTTGTGGCGTACACTGTATTCAAGGATACGGCATTTTGTTACTTTGAATCGCTTTTGGACTTGTTCGTAACAACTTTCAGGAACTACGGTGCGAAATACTCCTTAGAATTGAGAAGCAGATATTGAGCTGCATCGATTCTATTGAATTTCCTGGAAGTGCTAGCTACCAAGTTTCGCCGCGCTGATGGCAAGTATACAAGTTCCCGTTACCCTTTTGTCCTTCTCAAGCAGTCCAGAACTCCAATCATATGGGAGGAAACTATGTCCTTATTCAGGAAATCGATGTGTGGTCATATAAAATCGCCCTAGTTTCACCATTGTATACAGAAACTCTACCATCACATTATTCTTATTCTGTTTCGTGTTTAATCTTGAAAGATCGTTCAGAAAAAAAAAAACGAGATAGCCCCAGGAGCCGCATCCTTTTAACAGACCCTCTGAGGGTAGGAGACGCACATGAAGAATACACCCCCGGTATCCCCTACCTATCGTAAGTAGTGACTGAAAGGGGCGACCAGGGGATGATGATCTTGAACCATGAGATTACTTGTGATTAGTACTATATGAGGAACACCATGGCTGTACCCTGCCTTTGATTAGTACCACTATGTGAGGAACACGTTAAGTCTGGGCGTTGCGTGTGGTTAGTACCACTATGTGAGGAACACGTTAAGTCTGCTCGTTACCTGTGATTAGTACCACTATGTGAGGAATACATCAAGTCTGGGCGTTGCCTATGTTTAGTACCACTATGTGAGGAATACATCAAGTCTGGGCGTTGCCTATGTTTAGTACCACTATGTGAGGAATACATCAAGTCTGGGCGTTGCCTATGCTTAGTACCATTATGTGAGGAATACATCAAGTCTGGGCGTTGCGTGTGGTTAGTACCACTATGTGAGGAACACGTTAAGTCTGCTCGTTACCTGTGATTAGTACCACTATGTGAGGAATACATCAAGTCTGGGCGTTGCCTATGTTTAGTACCACTATGTGAGGAATACATCAAGTCTGGGCGTTGCCTATGCTTAGTACCATTATGTGAGGAATACATCAAGTCTGGGCGTTGCGTGTGGTTAGTACCACTATGTGAGGAACACGTTAAGTCTGCTCGTTACCTGTGATTAGTACCACTATGTGAGGAATACATCAAGTCTGGGCGTTGCCTATGCTTAGTACCATTATGTGAGGAATACATCAAGTCTGGGCGTTGCGTGTGGTTAGTACCACTATGTGAGGAACACGTTAAGTCTGCTCGTTACCTGTGATTAGTACCACTATGTGAGGAATACATCAAGTCTGGGCGTTGCCTATGCTTAGTACCATTATGTGAGGAATACATCAAGTCTGGGCGTTGCGTGTGGTTAGTACCACTATGTGAGGAACACGTTAAGTCTGCTCGTTACCTGTGGTTAGTACCACTATGTGAGGAATACATCAAGTCTGGGCGTTGCCTATGCTTAGTACCATTATGTGAGGAATACATCAAGTCTGGGCGTTGCCTATGCTTAGTACCATTATGTGAGGAATACATCAAGTCTGGGCGTTGCGTGTGGTTAGTACCACTATGTGAGGAACACATCAAGTCTGGGTATTGCCTGTGGCTAGTACCACAATGTGAGGAACACATCAAGTCTGGGCGTTGCCTATGCTTAGTACCATTATGTGAGGAATACATCAAGTCTGGGCGTTGCCTGTGCTTAGTACCACTATGTGAGGAACACATCAAGTCTGGGCGTTGCCTGTGATTAGTACCACAATGTGAGGAACACATCAAGTCTGGGTGTGGCCTGTGATTAGTACCACTATGTGAGGAACACAACAAGTCTGGGTGTGGCCTGTGATTAGTACCACTATGTGAGGAACACATCAAGTCTGGGCGTTGCCTGTGATTAGTACCACTATGTGAGGAACACATCAAGTCTGGGCGTTGCCTGTGATTAGTACCACTATGTGAGGAACACATCAAGTCTGGGCGTTGCCTGTGATTAGTACCACTATGTGAGGAACACATCAAGTCTGGGCGTTGCCTGTGATTAATACCACAATGTGAGGAATACATCAAGTCTGGGCGTTGCCTGTGATTAGTATCCCTATGTGAGGAACACACCAAGTCTGGGCGTTGCCTGTGATTAGTATCGCTATATGTGCGATACAGGGTGTCTACGTTGCCTATGATAAGCATAACTATATGAGGAACATCCGGTTTGGAAATCCCAGAATAACGGCCGAGAGGATTCACCGTGCTGGCCATAGGACACCTCGTAATCTGCAGGTCTTCGGGCTGAGCAGCGGTCATGGCCATGGGGTTCTGTTTGGTTTATTTGAAGAACACCATGTTTCTACTTTACCAGCGATTAGTACCATCATGAGTGGTTCGTGATCTGGATTTTGGACACCTTTAGATAACATGCATCATCGATGTAGGATTTTATTTTGGAAGCAGTCGCTTGTTCATTTCATAACGTTGTTGTAAGTTAATTTATGGGAATGCGAGGCATTGCGAGTCGGATTCTCTTATTGTTTTCAGTTCATAATCATTATCCATCGTCGTCTTCTTTAATTCTAGTCGGTGGATGGATTTTGGAATTATTTTAAATTCTTTTTCATTCATTCATTCTTCATCATCATGTTTTGAATTCTGGTCAGTGGATGAATTTTGGAATTTTAACTGTCATTACATTTCGTCTCATTACGTACAATTAATGGCCGATGACCTAGATGTTAGGCCCCTTTATACAGCCATCATCATCATCATCACCTTTCGTATTATTGAAGAGGGACGTTACAGTACGGATGGTCGATGTGGTCTTTCAGACTCTTATGTGAACTACTGATGGATAGACATATAGAAAGTTCTTTTATCAAAGTGAACTCATCTCATCAAACACTAATGGTTTCATTATTTCTTTCGTATAGGCTCTGAGCGATTTTCCCCTCTTTTGATGCAATGAATCCTACAAAGATGTCTCCCAAAAACATTTCGGATGCAAGTAAATTAATCGTTATGAAATTGAGTTTCATTTGTTGAAAGACATGCTGATGATTATTTGATTTTCTCAAAGACATTTCGCACAGTTTTTGTGGTGTTCATTCCACTCGCGTCATCACAATCTCCTGTGGAAATTGGTAGTAAACTGATTTCGCAGCACACTGCGATCAACAATCAGTTGTTAAACAAAGTCCATACTCGTGTGTTGAAGCTGGGCCGATCAGAAAGGTATCTAGAGCATTAACTTCTAATCTCGGAGCGGTTCTCCCCTTTTGAAGTAAGTTGTAATAGAGTTGAGGTAGCTGAGGAAGTTTTGAATTTCATTAGCGCGGCCCACCTCTTTGGGGAGTGACACGAGCGACTTCCCACGCTGTCTTAATGAGTTTTAACAGTTATTAAGACGTCGTAGATATGAGTTATGCAAAACTTGAATACCTCCCTTTAACACCTACTGAATAGAAAGTACGTGTAATCGTGATCTCACAGTGTCTTAATAAGTGCGGCGGTAATAAGTTCCTTGTTTGTGTAACCATGTTCTTCCGGTGTAGACAGTAAGGAGATGCGCAGAACTTGCACCATCCGTGACGAACAAGTTTACTCATTGACATACCAGATTGATTTGATCCCGCTCCATAAATACTGAGTGCCCCGTTCTCTAGCATTTCTTCAATTGTCATTCTTATTGGATATGTATACGTATCCCTTTCAGACCTGAAAGAAAACTGGAGGTGTGAATTTTTGTTTGTATATCAAAAACTTACTAAAATGCTCCTCAGTACACATATTGATAGTTTATTTTACAAAATAAAAACTAACATCCGAAAAGCAGGACCCACACAATTGTGCGTATCAAAATTCAAAACCTCGTTGTATCACATACCATGATGTATCTGCAGAATTTACGTTCACTAACCAATGTACACACTTCATTGAATATATTCCGGTATTCAGTAAAGCTTCTAGATTAATATACATGGAATAAATAAATACTTAATTTTGGCACTACTGCTTCCCGTCATCTCGCCGATCAACTGTGCTTTTTAAACTCTTCTTCCTTCGCCCTGGCGGTCAAGCGCATACTAAAAGCAATTGAAATATACGCCACGAGTCCCGCACAATCACTGCAGTCCGGTCTAGCGCCGAAAAAACATCAAATACGGTCAGGGATAAACAAAATACGAACCCGCACAATTGTGCGTACTCGGTCTGAAAGGGGTATAGTACTGTAATATTCTTCTGATGTGCTGCTCAGTACGAAGGCATCATTGGACGGTATATTATTGTACTATATGTAGTATTGTTGGACCGAGTTTCGAAACCCCCTGAATAATTCTACAATTCTGGTGCTGTAACGTCATTCAAGTTCAAGGCCTCCTGAGTCGATTATTTCCGTAATTTCGTCCATTTCGGTGACTTCTTGAATCTATTTACGTCTCTCTCTCTGTATATATATAGTTAGTCCGGCTTCATGGCTAAATGGTTTGCGTGCTGGCCTTTGGTCACAGGGGTCCCGGGTTCGATTCCCGGCAGGCTCGGGAATTTTAACCAACATTGGTTAATTTCCCTGGCACGCGGGCTGGGTGTATGTGTTGGCTTTATCATTTCATCCTGCCGGGCTGAGTGGCTCAGACGGTTAAGGCGCTGGCCTTCCAACCCCAACTTGGCAGGTTCGATCCTGGCTCAGTCCGGTGGTATTTGAAGGTGCTCAAATACGACAGGCCCGTGTCGGTAGATTTACTGGCACGTAAAAGAACTCCTGCGGGACTAAATTCCGGCACCTCGGCGTCTCCGAAGACCTTAAAATGTTGTTCGTGGGACGTAAAGCAAATAACATTATTATTATTATCGTTTCATCCTCATCACGACAAGCAGGTCACCTACGGGTGTCAAATCAAAAGACCTGCACCTGGCTAGCCGAACCAGTTCTGGGATCTCCCGGCACTAAAAGCCATACGCAAGCAGAATATCTGTCTGTTCCTTATACAAATCTATACCGTTCCTCCAAACGGAACGAGATTTTGCGTACTTACCTTTCAGGATCCTGCGGGTAACCCTATCTACTTGGAATTTTAGTAGCCTTCTCCATTCCCAAGAGTGTGTCCTTTAGGCACCTTACCATAGGCTAAATGCTCGATTGGATCGGGGGATTTGGAGGGCCAATCCGTGGTCATAACTTCACTGGAGTGCTCCTCCAACCACAGAGCGGTGACATGGCGCATTGTCCATTAGGGTACTCTAGGCCACAAAGGGATGCAGATGGTCTGAAAGAATGTCCACACAACGTGCACCTGTCAGCGCACCCTGCAGCCTAATTGCAACCATGAGAACGCTGCCCAAAGCAGAACTGAGTCAACTCCTGCCTGGATGCAACCTTGTTGACACACAGGGTCCATATCTTCATGGGACGTACGCCACACTCTCACGCGCCCATCTGCTCAATACAACTGGAACCGGGATTCATCGGACCATTCCACACGCCGCCACTGCTCCATAGTCCATTCCCGTTGTTCGCGGGCCCATGCACGTCGTTGAGCTCTGTGTCGAGGTGGCAGCAAAGGGACACGGGTTGGTCGTCGACTGGTGAAGCCTATGCGATGCAGTTGCCTGCTTACAGTCCTGGTAGAAAAGGGCTCCTGACTCCCAACATTAACTGGGCGGTGGTTTCAATCATAGCAGCCCGTCGAGTGCCGAGTATGGTTCTGCGGAGGCGAGGTGATGTCCGTCCTTTAAACACCCCTGGTCTTGCAGTGCGGCGCTTTACGCGGGTGATGATAATCTCCATGCGATATTGAAGATCCACCCTCGACACGTTGACCTCGGAAACTCGTATTCGCAATGATATGACCCATGCGCCGTGCGCCCATGATCATCCCATGTTCAAAGTTGGTTAACTCCGACGTGTTGCTAGTTGTTTTACGTCGCACCGACACAGATAGGTCTTACGGCGACGATGGGACAGGAAAGGGCTAGGACTGGGAAGGAAGCGGCCGTGGCCTTAATTAAGGTACAGCCTCAGCATTTGCCTGGTGTGAAAATGGGAAACCACGGAAAACCATTTTCAGGACTGCCGACAGTGGGGTTCGAACCTACTATCTCCCGAGTACTGGATACTGGCCGCACTTAAGCGACTGCAGCTATCGAGCTTGGTGTTGCCATCTGCTCAATTACGCCGCGGCTATCCGCAGCGCTCAGGGGTCCTACATGGCACATTTTCTAATGAGACACCCCTTTCCATGACTTTTGGCCTCTCAGTGTATATTTATATTATTGTTCTAGTCCAGGGCCTCCTAAGTGTATATGTCATTATACTATCGTATTCATATTCGTTACTATGGTCTCTTGAACGGATATACCGTGTGAACAAAATAAAACTTGAGGACAGACACTTGTTCATAAACATCACATAAGATGCTAAAAATGGCCTCATCAGAAGAAATGAAAAAACCCTACCCAGAATACGCACGCCTTACAGACGATCATACTCAATCAGTAACATTAAGAGACACTCACTTACAATTCAAAGACACACTTGAAAGTTGGGACGATCATGTAATAGGTATATGTCATCGAGTGTTTTATTCCTTACATTCCCTTAAGAAACTCAGATGTTTACTGCCCCAAAATGGAAGAAAACTGGTTACACAAAGTATGGTAATGCTAATATTCGACTGCTGTGACGTAGTATACAGTAACCTGAACGCTTCAGTTTCCATCAAGCTCCAAAAGGCATATAACGCATGTGTTCGATTTATTTCAGGTATACCAAAGTTTAACTATATTTGTTCCGCATTTGATAGACTTTCATGGCTACGATTAAGAGAACGACGAAATTTACACTCTGTTTCTCTGTTGCATCGTATACTGAACCTTAGCACTCCTGCATTCCCATTCACCGCTCAACTGGCTACAGTAGATAATTTGTAGTCGCCGCCGGTCGAATTTGGAACTCCCTACCTGCTGAAATTAGAAGCGTGTCAAACCACCTCCGCTTTAAGAAACTCTGTCATACCTGGTTAATAATTATTCATAACATACGTAGGATAGATCATAGATAAGTTATTAGGTTATTTAAAACATTTAATTATTATTCTCGTGTCGGATACATAAAAAAAGAAAACAGTTACAATAATTTCAAGTAACATTTAAATAATCTTGGACCAATACAACGCTACTTCGATTCCTCTCTTCGTAGCTCGATGCAGGTCATCTTGCGTGCACAAAGATGGACACAGCGGACACTGAAGCATATGCTGGATGGTTTGATCTTCTCCGCAGTCACTCATGGTGTTGTCGCCATTGATGAAGCCCCATCTTGCCAAATTAACTTTGGACCTTCCCACTCCTGATCTCAACCTATTGAGAGATTTCCAGATTGTCCAGCTCTCATTGCAACCGGGTGGCAAACGTTCCTCAACCGCCATCTTCTCAGAGCCTTGGGGGGATCTTCGTCTTCCATAGCTGTATCCTTGCTTTCTCAGCTGGTACTATAAGTTCCTGAGATGTTCGTAGGAAGCTCTTCCTAGATTTCAGTCTCTGTACTGGAAGCTCATGTCCATGCAGTAGATGAGTACTTTCGTGCTTAACCTTTGTCCTTTCCTTATTTGCAGCTACTTCTCTTCGCACACCGGGTGCTGCTATCCCTGCAAGACGATAGAGTTTTTCAGTTGGAGTAGACTTTAGACAACCTGTAACAAGTCTGCAGGTCTCATTAAGTGCTATGTCTACCTGTCTGGCATGAGATGAATTGTACCAAACAGAGCAGGCATATTCCGCTGCAGAATAACATAGTGGATACAAGGTGTCGAGGTTAAAGGTATAATAATATAAAATTTAATAACTTGAGAAATAATGGAGATATTTATTGGCGTTTTTTTCTACAACTAGGGTAATTCAAAATGTTTTCTGTGTTCGCTTGCGGGGGCTGTGGTACCACACGCGCATGCGCGTAACTGCATTGTTCACGAGAAGCGCACCAGTAACCATGTGGACTCCACAGCAGAAGGTGTTCTGTGTGCTTTCGCTCTCGGAGATAAAATCCGATACACTAGTACAACGTAGATTTCGGCGTGAGTATGGACTGTAACCAACTGATGATGTTCCCACTTACGTAACAATCATGAAATGGGTCAGGCGCCTTCGAGAATCTGGAACTGTGCTGTCGACCACGCAGTTTCAGAGGCTACTGTTGATTTAATCCGCGAGTCCTTCAAGCGGCTTCAAGCGGAGCCCTCGTAAGTCAATTCGACAAGCAAGTAGGCAGTTCCAGTTACCTCGTTCGACAGTACACGATGTCCTCCAAAAAAGGTTGCGCCTACGGGCGTACAAACTGCAGCTTCGTCAGAAAGTCAAACCTCAGGACAGGCCGCTACGGTAGGCATTCGCGGAGACAATTCTGGGAAAAATTGATGGAAACGAGGCATTCCTCGATTCGGTCTGTTTCTGGGACGAGGTTACATTCCATATTTCCGGCACGCTAAACAAGCACAATTGCCGCATATGGGGATCTGACCTCCCCCACGTAGTGATAGAGTTAGAACGGGACTCTCCGGAAGTGAATGTATGGTGTGGATTGTTGAAGAACAGGGTTACTGGCCCATTCTTCTTCGTGGAGCTTACAGTTAATGGAGCACGTTACCTAGTCATGTTGGAGCAATATGTTGTGCCAGAGCTTCCTCGTGACGTGATATTTCATCATGATGGTGTACCATGCCATTATGCGGAAGTTATGAGCGATTTCTTGAATCGTGAGTTCCCTGATCGCTGGATTGGGAGAGGTAGTCCATCAATTGCTCGGCCCCCTAGAAGCCCCTACATTACGCCCGCTGGATTGGGAGGGGTAGTCCATCAATTGCTCGGCCCCCTAGAAGCCCCGACATTACGCCCGCTGGATTGGGAGAGGTAGTCCATCAATTCCTCGACCCCCTAGAAGCCCCAACATTACGCCCGCTGGATTGGGAGGGGTAGTCCATCAATTGCTCGGCCCCCTAGAAGCCCCTACATTACGCCCGCTGGATTGGGAGGGGTAGTCCATCAATTGCTCGGCCCCCTAGAAGCCCCTACATTACGCCCGCTGGATTGGGAGGGGTAGTCCATCAATTGCTCGGCCCCCTAGAAGCCCCTACATTACGCCCGCTGGATTGGGAGAGGTAGTCCATCAATTGCTCGGCCCCCTAGAAGCCCCTACATTACGCCCGCTGGATTGGGAGAGGTAGTCCATCAATTGCTCGGCCCCCTAGAAGCCCCTACATTACGCCCGCTGGATTGGGAGAGGTAGTCCATCAATTGCTCGGCCCCCTAGAAGCCCCTACATTACGCCCGCTGGATTGGGAGAGGTAGTCCATCAATTGCTCGGCCCCCTAGAAGCCCCTACATTACGCCCGCTGGATTGGGAGAGGTAGTCCATCAATTGCTCGGCCCCCTAGAAGCCCCTACATTACGCCCGCTGGATTGGGAGAGGTAGTCCATCAATTGCTCGGCCCCCTAGAAGCCCCTACATTACGCCCGCTGGATTGGGAGAGGTAGTCCATCAATTGCTCGGCCCCCTAGAAGCCCCTACATTACGCCCGCTGGATTGGGAGAGGTAGTCCATCAATTGCTCGGCCCCCTAGAAGCCCCTACATTACGCCCGCTGGATTGGGAGAGGTAGTCCATCAATTCCTCGGCCCCCTAGAAGTCCCGACATTACGCCCGCTGGATTGGGATAGGTAGTCCATCAATTCCTCGGCCCCCTAGAAGTCCCGACATTACGCCCGCTGGATTGGGATAGGTAGTCCATCAATTGCTCGGGCCCCTAGAAGCCCCTACATTACGCCACTTGATTTTTTCCTGTGGGGGTTTATCAAGAATCAAGTGTACGAGACACCAGTTCGTGATCTACCAGATCTGCGTCATCGCATTCGTGCAGCTATCGCAAATATTACGCTCACAATGCAGCAGAACACTTGTGGAGAAGTGGAATACCGATTGGATGCCTGTCGCGCCACTAATGGTGCGCATATCGAGGTTTATTGGGTATATAAACAGACATTTTGTGTTACCATACTTGTAAAAACAAACAGCAAGTAAATATCTGCACTACTTCTGAAATTATTATATTTTACCTTTAAGCCTGACACCTTGTATTTCACTCTTCATGTAGGTCGGACAGAATAGCAGGCTTCATAGTCTGAGTCCCGCCATAGAAAACAAGACAATAAATAAATAAATAAATAAATAAATAAATAAATAAATAAATAAATAAATAAATAAATTCCATTCGAAAACCTCCGGCAGAACTCAACACGCCAAGGTTTTTCTGGGCGCTTTAAAGCATGCAGAACAGTACATTGTAAGGATGCAGATGCAGCTCCGTTTTGATAATGTTTCGAGACTATGATTTAATAATTCTCACTCGCACAGATAAACGTCGTTGAGATTTCGTCGGACTTCGTTCCAGGCTTTCCTTCACTCGAGTAATGTTTTCTGGCGTTGGAACTCCCTTCGGATAGTTACGGTTTTTATTCGCTACAAAGCCCGTTACGCACCATTTTGCCACTAAGTTTTGCATTGCACACTTTGCTGGAGATTTTGCCAAAATAACTTCCAGTCTTAAACTCTTGCGCAAACAGTTCCGCACCAGGTTTTCCACGAATCGTGCTTCGCACAACACTCGACAATGAACATGCGCTGATTTATAGCGAGCACCATTTTGTGTTGCATTCAACTGGTCACTAAACACGTCTGCTCCTCTCATTCACTCACACGTAATGGTACAGCGACGTACTCCGGAGATGTGCAACCGATTAGTGCATCGAAATCAGGGTTTCCAGCATTTCCTTGTCCATTAACAAGGGCCAGTTCCTCTTCAGTCTTATAAATATATTCCCGGCCAGTTTCATTTTTCTCACCCTGCAGAAATCCAGTATGCCAGTATCTGTCAATTTTAAAACCTCCTAAATCGATATAATATGGTATCCTCAATGGATTTTATTTCTATTTCTGTATACCTAATATTATTACAGTCAAGACTTCCTAATTTGATATATTACTACAGTATGCTGTTCTGCCGACATCCGAATTCGTTGTCTCTTGAACGACTAATGAATTCTTCAATGTCAAGACTATGGAATTCGTCTGTAATGTCGTGTTATAGTGTCAAGACCTGCTAAGTCGATGTATTATTTGTTATTATTTCACGAATTTCCCGTGTGACGTTCAAGGCCTCCTAATTTGAAATCATTACGTTATAATTTTGTTCAATTTCAGGGAGTTCCAAATGGGACTATAGTCTACTACTGTAATGTCGTACAAGTTTATATCCAATTTTAAGAATAAACTGTATTACGAGTATATTGTAAGAATAATAGAAGGAACAGTAATTACAGGGCCAAGATGTTGTAGTTGCTGGCCCATTCATCTCAATTTCTCTGCTTCTCGTACGCGAAGCTGTGCGCGGGAGATAATACGAAAACCAGCAAGTCATTCGTTATGTAACGGGGATGCCCGGTCTGAGTAAGGATCAAGTGAAGACGCTCGGAAGGTCATGCTGTGAAAGTGAAATTCTTCCCCACCTCCGTGACCCATCGCAGTTCCTTCCCAACTTTCACAGAAACGTTCTTTCATCATCGACCGACAATATTGCTAATACATGGCTTTTCACTATCAATTGCCTCCGTACTCACGTTGGTGATTTCTCAAGTTTATGAGCACCCTTCGCAACAGAGGGGGCAACTGAAATTGAAAAATTGAAATGTCCAGTCTTTACTTTGAAATAATCCGAAGATTTGAAGGAGAACAGTAGAGCGGACGTCTTCAAGTGGTAGACTCCAGTGCCTTTTTCTCGGAAGTGCAGGGTTTATAGGATATCTAGAGTAAGAAAGAAAGAGAACAAATTACAATTAAAACAGCGGAGATATTTTAGAGGGAAATGTACGACTTGTACGTCCTCTGCTCTAGAACAATGTATTCTCCATAGATGGCAGTGACTGTTTACTTCCCTTTTCTCTAGTCTGCAGCGTCTTCTTTGTTTCATTTAGTAGACAGCGTTATTTCTGAATTCGTGTGCGGAGCAAGCAACAAACCAGATCTCTTCATTTCAGAGTTGAAGAAGGAAATAATTCATTTTCTCAAACTCTCTTCGGTATCTTATATTGAATGTTTTTTGCGACAATTTCAAGATTTTTGAAGAGAGACTTTGATGAATGATTCATGCAATTCAGCAAATTGGTATGTATTTTCCAAGATGTTGATAAACATTTTCCGTCGATTATCTGGACGGAGATGATTATTATTGTTTGAAGAGGAAGTGCAGCTAGGCCACCAAGATCTATTAGCACTAATCAGAGAGAAAAAATTGAAGGAAGCTTACACTTGGGAAAATGATGGTATTGGTCAAAGAAAGGCAAGGACCAGGAAGGGCTTGAAAATGAGACTCCTAGACCTCAGAACTTAATAGCGTCGGGGTCTGAAAAGAACAAGAGTTGACCAAAGGAGGTCGGATAGGATAGATGAAAGTCAGAAGCTTGCACAAGTAATTGGAAGCAATACTAGGACTCAGCTAAGGGTCCCGTATTCACCAACTCACGCTCCGAAATTGAGTACATGCGGCCCAGTTTAGTCGCTTCTTACGACAGGCAGAGGATAACGTGGATGTTATTCTACCGTCCCAACCCTTAGGGAGTGATTGTCGCAGAGAATGATGCACCAAATCAACTGAACTGTGGAACCACAGATGGAAATATTGCAGACGAAAAGAAAGAAGGGCAGGAAATGTTGGTGTGTCGTTTTGGCTTTCTGTTTATAAGAATTTATTTCCCTAACTTGCGCATGTTTTCAAAATATATGCTGACAATGGTTCAGCAAACAAGTGTGTTAGAAAGCCTTTTTTTCTGTATCAGTTTGGTGAAAATATATTTTTGGATCCAGAATTACTAAGGAACACTTGTGGACTTCTTAACCATTGCTGGAACTTCGTTCTTTCTAATCTGTGAAGGATTTCACAAAACAAGACCTAATGAGTAGACCTCCAGATTTTTAGGCAGTAATAGATTAGAATGCAAACTAACATTGTGTTTAGGAAGTGTCGACCAGCCTGCTCTTCCATAAAGTAGTGTGAGTAACATAAATTCTAGGGTTTCTTACAGGTATACCCCTAATGTTTATGCTGACCTCACAGCATAGCCGTTGTGTAGGGTAGACTATACTTGTTACACGCTTCAGCAAGTTTGCGTTGTAACCTGCTGCCTATAATTCCGCACTCTACTAATGAAGTTATATTTGAAACGTACGTATGAACAATGAATTAAAAATCGTTTATACGAGGGCTACTATTCAAGTAGTGACAATATTGATAGAACGGAATATTTAATGAACTAACAAGTACAATTGGATTATATTACTTGAATGTATTCACCCGAAAATTTGGTCAAATGTCGGGAAGTCGTCGGGGGCCGTTGGCAAAACATTCTCTGTTGATGAGAGCATGGAACCGGCCTGTTGCACGGATGCAACGTCAGGAAATCGACGGCATCGGAGGGGTTCCTCCAACCTTGGAAACAGGTTGAAGTCACAAGGACTCATGTCCGGTGAGTACGGAGGATATTCCGAGACCTCACTCCGACTCGTCCTACACGGTAATGCATTCTTGGCACAGGCTTCACGTAATCTTCGATAACATTCTAATGCATATTTTCCTCGATTTTAATCCACGAATGCTTTAGAGCGATGAAATCGACACTCTTCACTTCAACGCCACACAGCAGTACACTTCCAAATGAATGCCCGTCAAATGCACACTGCATATCGACAGCAGCGCCACTTAACCCACTCCCATATCATATTTGTGCATGCCCGATCTCCTGCGAGTGTCTGGACTACATTGCCACTTATTACTTTATTTACAGCCCTCGTATAAAATTTTGTCTGTATGTGGATGTATTTTATTTGAAAACTCCAGTGGTTCAAATTTAAAGGATGGATGAAAATAATTTTTATTGATATAGACCGTACTTACATTTTTCTTTACTTATTATACGGGATAATGAATCACCGCAAGCAAAACTAGCACTTGTCTTTACCAATTTTTTGTACCCCAGAACTCCCTATATTGCAGTATTGTCATCGTGACCGCAAGAAAAAATAATGGAAGCCCCTGCTGTAATGTATTGAACTGAATGGTGTAGCAGTAAACAACTTATACTGTATGTAGATGATACGGTTCTGACGGTTTACTGTGAGCCTGCTATACTCCTTGCAAGACACATGGCTTCGAGTAGAGTGGGTGGCGTCTGCTGTGTAAAGTAAACAGCGTGTTAATATGCGGAGTATAGTGTTGTGTGTAATGTGGGAGTTGAGGACTATACAAACATCCAGTCCCATATCCAAAATAACCCGCTTACAATCAAAATCCTTCGACCCGGCCAAGTATTGAACTCAGAGCATCAGCGAGCGTAATCCAAGTGTCTGACTACTCAGCCATCGAGTCGGACGCAAGGGCTGATGAATTGTGTGGAAAAATAACGCATCTGCGGGCCTGAATCTTTACAAATAAGACCAAATTAATGGTTGTGAGCAGACATGCCATTCCACCTGTTAGCAAGACAGTCAGCTTGCATTCGAGAGATAGTGTGGGTTCGAACTCCACTGTCGGCAGCCCTGGAAGGGTTTTTCGTGGTTTCCCATTTTCACTCCATGCATATGCTGCTGCTGTACCTTAAGGCCACTGTCGCTTCCTTCCCACTCCTACTATATAGTCGCCATAAGACACAAGACAGTCGCTGAGCGAGTTGGCCACAAGGTTCGTGTCACCAACCTTTTTTTCAGTCTTGAGGTTCTTAATTTTTGAATTGTTTGTTATATTTCAAAAATACCTCTCTGGTGATATGTAGAGATACTCAGAGCTTAATGACGTAAAACAGTGTTAGTCTGATATTTTCGTCTCCTTCATAACGTGATAATTTTCATTAGGACAATATCCGTCTAGCAGAATTAACACCAGTGGGTGCCTCCGTTTCTCAGAACCAGTAAGTTGGGGCAGTGTTGAGGAAACTGCAGGATGGGGAAAACACCACTTGAAAGTTTAGAGGTGAAAGTTCTAACACGAAGGAAGTGGCTGTGTGGTTTTGGTCACGTAGCCGTCACCTTTCCACCCAGGAGATGGTGGTTTCGAACCTCATTTTCGGCAGCCCTGAAGATGGATTTCCGTGATTTCCCATTTAACACCAGGCAAATCCTGGGGTAGTGCTTTAATTAAGGCTAAGGTCTCTTCCTTCCCATTCCCAGCTCTTTCGTATCATATCGTCGCCATAAGAACTGTAAAGAAGATTGTAAAAAAATAATAAGCGTTTTATTGGTAATGGATTAGATTCCGGATGTTTAGGCAGTAAGGGTTAGAATGCGAACCAACTTACCTGTTAGGAACTGTCGTCGTCTACCCGCTCTTCCATAGTGTAGGTTGAGTAACATAAGTTTCAGGGGTTGTAATCGGCTGGGACCCTACTGCTTATGCAAATCTCATGACAGAACTGTTGTCCGGGTAGAGTATACCTGTTATTTGCTTTATCGTGTTTGCATTCGAACTTACTACAGCCTAAACGTTCAGGCTCTAGTAATGACTAGATTTAAAAAAAAAAATCTGAACATCATTTCATGAATACCCAGGCTGGTCGCCCTGATCGTTAAGGCCTTGTGTTCTGACACCATGGGTAGCAGGTTGGAGTCTCGTTGGTGGAAAAAAATCCACAGTTGTAGCCTTCAGCCAAGCAACTCAATACTGAAAACATCCAAGGAATATGAGGTACGAATTTTAGGTAAATAAAATATAATAATATATGAGAATATATTCTCGATTTATTCCTAAAAATTACAATCCTTTCCTTAATCATCATTATCCGGTCGATTAGATTAGGAGTTTGTCTTTTTCTACCATTACGAACGCGAGGGATGTTCTTGCGCTGTCACTGCAATAAAATCTGTGCATCCAGAATCGGACTGTTCAGCCATCTGAGACGACACAGTTAATACTTCCACATGACATTGTATTTATTTACTATATATTCGTTGACGAATAAATGCCTGTGTGATGATGATGATGATGTCTGCGAGCGCTAAGGTGAGTCAATGCAGTGTTTCACTGAAGTCCTTATAACTACATTCGGTGTGGGCATTCTTCAGAAAATCGAAAAACGCCTGAAGGCATTGAATCAAGGAACACATTAAAGAAGGAATTATGACAATAAGTTAATTTTCCAAGTTTTTGGATAAAAAAGAAAACGAGAAAGGGCACAAATAAATTTAGGCTGATTTTTCTGGACCTGCATTTAGGCCGGAAGTGATTATCGATTTGTTTTTTAGTTCGATAGAGGTATCCAAGGCTCACAATTTGAAACCTTTCAGCGCAGTTGAGGAAATTGATTAATTTTACACCGGGCGAGTTGGCCGTGCGGTTAGAGGCGCGCGGCTGTGAGCTTGCATCCGGGAGATAGTGGGTTCGAATCCCACTGTCGGCAGCTCTGAAGATGGTTTTCCGTGCTTTCCCATTTTCACACCAGGCAAATGCTGGGGCTGTACCTTAATTAAGGCCATGGCCGCTTCCTTCCAACTCCAGCCTCACACAGCCCAATTATCCGAGCCCTCTCAAACGGCGACAGTTGTTGATAGCGTGCTCTTCTCTGTCGTCGAGGCATGTTTGATGGGGAACACTTCACTGCACAGACTGCAAGTCAACTACACTACACCGGAGTCCGTATACTGAGTTGATTCCTCCGCGACCAATCACGTGGGGAGACCTGTAGCAACAATCCAATGGGTTTAAAACTTTGATCGTTTACATACCTACATGACATCGTTCCATATCTTGAAAATCAACACAAACGACCAATGCTTTCATGGTGTTGCAATTTCCATTTTCTTAAGTGTAGTATGATCGTGCCTTCCACTTCGTTCGAAGAATTTTTGGTTGATTGTCGGAGGCAGACCTTCACATGCCTTGATGAAGGCAATGTAATTTGGCGGAAATCTCGGCTTTGTTAAATATAATTATGTAAGTGGCTTTAATTTTGTTGGCAAAAAGCTCAGCAGTCGTGTCTGGAGATCACGGAACTCCAGCTGAATCTGTCATTGATTCTACAAATTTGTACCAGTTTTTCGTGCCCCTCGCCCCCCAAAGCTAATCTGTTTACGAAGCCTGGACATTATCTATTTCTTCCGCTTATCACCCTCTCCCTATTTTATTTAACCTGTAAATTAATTTTGGGTTGCCACCGTAAATTAATGTGTCGGTAAGCTGAGGAGTGTTATTTTTTCTCCTGGAGTTAAAATAACATTATCAAGACATTTGGGGGCCCGAGGATTTGTTGTAGTTTATTTATTTTGTTGCCAGACTAGACGGTTTATTGCTTGCCTACACACGTTAACTGTGAATCAAAAAAGGTGTAGAAGAGATATTGGAGAATATCCCTTGACTTCGAGCTGAAGGTGTACCTCAAGGAAGTGTATTGACGTCGCTCTACTTGCTAACCTACGTGAGATGTTGCACACACACACACTTGTCTACCACCGGATGTATGAGTGCCCGCCTGACCGAGCAAACAAGCCATGTCTTCACTTGTTTGCTCACTTGAGACTCGCCAATCATCCTTGGGAGGATTTCTTAATACTTTTCTGCACTTTCGCACCAGTGTTTGTCTAGCGGATATCGTTTCGGTTATTAACCTGAGCAAGTAATTCTTTTATTTGGCTGACATGCAAAAATAAACAGGTATGAACTTCTCGAGTCCCGGTCACGCATCCTAGAGATAACGAGGCTGATGCTTACCCGGAAGCCCTGGGTGCGATTACTGGCCAGACCAGGGATTTTACCTGGACGTGAGGGCTGGTTCTACGCCCACTCAACTTACGTTGGACAGGCTGAGGAGCTATCTGACGGTGAGATAGCGGCCCTAGTTTAGAAAGCCACGGTTGGAGGCTGAAGGATTCGTCGCGCTGAGCGTGGCTCCCCTCGTAGTCTGCATTCCTTCGGGCTGGGTAGCGGCTGCTTTGTAAGCCAAGGACGATCAGGGCTGTAACAACACTGAGTCTCCTCCTACCCGGAGGCCCGAGTTCGATTTCCGGTCAAGTCACGGATTTTTACCTGCATCTGAAGGCTGGCTCGAGGTCCACTCAGCCTATGTGATTACAATTAAGGAGCTATCTGACGGTGAGATAGCGGCCCCGGTCAGGAAAGTCATGAATAACGGCTGAGAGGATTCGTCGTCCTGACCACACGACACCTCATAATCTGCAGGCCTTCGGGATGAGCAGCAGTCGCTTGGTAGGCCAAGGCCCTTCGGGGCTGTTGCGCCATGGGGTTTGGTTTGGTTCCGTAGCAAAGTCGGGCGTTCTGCTTTTCTTCTTGGATGCGTGACCGAAACTCGATCGAGAACACAAGAGTGCAAAAAGTGCGAGAATTTGCCTGAATCTGTCATTGATTCTATTAATTGTACCAACTTATAGTACGCCTCCCCCTCGAACCCAGTTTGTTTAAGAGACATATACATTTTCTAAATTTTCCCCTTATTATGCTCTCCCTATTTAATATCACCTGTAAATTCATTCTGCGATATCACCTCAAAAGAAAAGACCAAATTCAAGACGAACATCAATCAATCAATCAATCAATCAATCAATCAATTAATTCTGATCTGCATTTAGGGCAGTCGCCCAGGTGGCAGATTCATTATCTGTTGTTTTCCTAACCTTTTCTTAAATGATGTCAATGACAATGGAGATTGATTGAACATCTCCCTTGGTAAGTTATTCCAGTCCGTAACTCCCCTTCCTATAAATGAACATTTGCCCCAATTTGTACTCTTGAATTCCAACTTTATCTTCATACTGTGATGTTTCCTATTTTTAAAGTCGTCACTCAAACTTATTCGTCTACTGATGTCCTCCCACGCCATCTCTCTGCTGGCAGCCTGGAACATACCACTTAGTCGAGGAGCTCGCCTTCTTTCTCCCAATTCTTTCCAGCTAAACTTTTGCAACATTTTTGTCACGGTACTCTTTTGTCGGAAATCAGGAAATCACCCAGAACAAATTGAGCTGCTTTTCTTTGGATTTTTCCAGTTCTTGAATCAAGTAATCCTTGTGAGGATCCTATACACTGGAACCATACTCTAGTTAGGGTCTTACGAGGGACATATATGCCCTCTCCTTTACATCCTTACCACAACCCCTAAACACCCTCATAACCATTGCAGAGATCTGTACCCTTTATTTACAATCCCATTCATGTGATTACCCCAATGAAGATCTTTCCTTATATTAACATCTAGATACTTACAATGATCCCCAAGAGGAACTTTCACCCCATCAACGCAGTAATTAAAACAGAGAGGATTTTTCCTATTTGTGAAACTCACAACCTGACTTTTAACCGAGGTTTCTCGAAAGAGAGAGAGAACAGCTGGAGGTAGGTTAAAAAGTTGTTTTACAGGACAGAATTCTGACTTTCTGTATTTCCGTAGTAGGTCCGATATTATGTTGGTTGAAAATACGTAAACCGCTAATCATTAATTATTAGAATAATAAAAAATGGACTTTTATACAAAATGGTTGACAACAGGTTAACCAAACAGATCTTCAGTATCTTTGAAACAAAAAGTAAACAACAACTTCGATTCAGAAAGTCAAGAAAGATTTGGAGAGAAACAATATAGGAGAAGAAGAAGAAGCAGCAACAAAAAGAGGTTTTTAGAAAAAAAGTGGTTAAGAATGGAAGGATCCCAAGGCCAGGAGGGAAAGTGAGCAGGCTCAAAATGGTTCGGGGAGAGGAGGAGACATAGTCAAAAGATTATTTATTGGAGGAAGAAGTAAAAAGAAAGGGTGAAGCATTTGAATTGGCACGTGGTCCGTAGAAGGCCCTAATGGATAATGAAAGAGTAATAATGTTAGAAAGCCCAGACATCGGGTAATGCAACTGAAGGCCTGATGCAACTGAAGACCTCAAAACAAAAGAGAAAATTCATGACGAACATCAATCCTTGAAACAAAGATAGGGCAGCTCGAAAGGGATCAAGATGATCAGGTACCTTGTTTAGACCATATAAGAGAATGGAGTAGAAAACGCCACAGTGAAAGATCGGACCACTCAAAATTGAGAGAGGGTGTAGATTAATGAAAATTGTAAGAAGTGCCAAAATAAAACACTACACCACTGCGGTCAAAACAGAATGTCTGTATGGCAGTGGGTGGCTCTCCTTAACCTACAAGCTGGAGGAGCTAGAGGTCTTAGAGAGAAGAATCCTTAGAAAAGTTATGGTTACTCTACAGAGTGAAGGTGAATGTAAACTTCAAAGCAGCAAAGAAGTGTACCACCGGGCGAGTTGGCCGTGCGCGTAGAGGCACGCGTCTGTGAGCTTGCATCCGGGAGATAGTGGGTTCGAATCCCACTGTCGGCAGCCCTGAAGATGGTTTTCCGTGGTTTCCCATTTTCACACCAGGCAAATGCTGGGGCTGTACCTTAATGAAGGCCACGGCCGCTTCCTACCTACTCCTAGGCCTTTCCTATCCCATCGTCGCCATCAGACCTATCTGTGTCGGTGCGACGTAAAGCCCATAGCAAAAGAAAAAATAAGTGTACCAGAAGGTGGAGAGAATCTTGGAGACCATGAAGACGAGAATTCCTGCGACATTTGTACAGAATCAAGGTAAATAGAATAAAGAGAGAGATTTGATTACTTCTGGAAAAAGAGGACCACTAGAGCATGGATTAAGAAAACTCCGAAAGATATGGAAAATTTAAAAATCTCAGAGTTCAGATTGTTCGACAAATATCAATTTAGGAAAATAGTGAAACATTTGGAAGGGTTTCAAGCCGAGGGAAGAACAAGAAGACCGGAAGAGCCTGGACAGAGTAGCAACGTAAGGACACAGAGGAAGCTCCACACAAAGAAATGTAGTTTTAGCGTGATCCTGAGGAGCCAGTTAGCTTGTAAAATAATAATCTTGGTTTAGATCCCACTAATAACATTTATGGTTTTCAGGAAAGCTTTTCTTGGCAGACAATGTAGAGGTTCCCATATTACGAAAAACTTAATATTAAACAATGACCTCAATTGTGCCAAAACTTGAAGTGATAAAGGGCCCAGAAAGATTTCGAATTCTGAGTACTGGATAGCTCTATAAAAATGAAAAATTAAAACAAATTTGGACAGTTTCTGAAAACAGGCTAAAATCGCTTCTTTATACGAGGTTCGAGTCGTAAGTCATGGCAACTATTTTTTTTTTCTCGCGAACAGAAGACAACACGGAACATCTAAGATATGCATTTGGAAATGTAGGGCATGTACTTATGCATAGTGCCTGAATACAAATTCTGACTTCAGGAGATTCTCGTAGGAAAGTGACAGAGCACAGGCCATCGGCAAACATTCTTTTGTTATGGTATAGATAGCAAATACACAAGACTACTACAAAGGGCAGGTCTCCACTGGTAAACACTGATCGATCACCATTATCCGTACATCTTTATCCATGGACACTGGATGGCCTGGGCGAGGCAAATCGGCAATTGATACTCTGCCCCGTTTGAACGTCTCCACCCACCTCGCCACTGTTCTATAGGGCATGGCATGCACACTTAATGCTTCCCGCAGCTCTGCATGGCATTGGCGCGCATTTCTGCCGCGGAGAACTGCTATTTTAATATACGATCGTTGCTCCTGCTTGTTGACTTCCATTTTGTGACGCTCTCACTCACACACTGAACTTGGGGGCATGCTTAGACCCACACTGTTGTTTACATACACCATCTAGTGGCATCATACGCAGGTACATTACATACCGTACGTTTCCAAATGCATATCTTAGATTTTCGTGTTTTCTCCTGTTCGAGAGAAAAAAAAATAGTTGGCATGACTCATGACTCGTCCTACGTATATTTCTTTCTGTAATGTGCTCCTAGGTTCAATGCCCTCAGGCGTTTATTGATTTTATTGAAACATGTCCACAGCGAATGTAGTTATAAGGGCTTAAGTGAAACTCTGCATTGACTCACATTAGCGCTTGTATTGGTAGAAAAAGGCAAACTGCTAATCTAATCAGCCGGATGACGATGATTAGGAAAAGCATTGTAATTTTTAGGAATAAATAAAGAATACATCCTCATATTTTATCATTTTTACCGAAAAATCGTAGCTCATATCGCTAGGATGTTTTCAACAGTGAGTTGCTTGCCCGAAGGGCTAGAACTGTGGGTTTTTCTACCTGCCAGTAAATGTATAACACGAGTCTGGAGTTTTTGACTGGGGAGCGAACTTGGGGTTGCAGATCAGAGTTCTAACGTCTGAGCCACTAAGCTTGGTATTCTTCTTCTTCTTTCTTCGTTATGCCCATTCATAGAGCGCGTTTGAACTTGTTAGTTGGTTTGATGGTTTGTGCCTTCTTATCCTCCCAAAATCTCTTCATGAATGCACTGTGTTGCATCTTGCGTTCTGTCGACCACTTCCTACCAGTTGTCTTTTTTGGTTTCTCCCTAAATTTATGATTGACTACTTTTGTTCTAAAAGCTCCACGATTTTCCTTTTGTTCTAAAAGCTCCACGATTTTCCATGATGTCGTCTGTGATATTTATTTCTTAGAGATCCGCCTTAGTTTCTTCTAGCCATTTTATTTTGACCTTCTTTGAGTTGATTACTTTGAATAATCTTTTAGTTAGTCTGTTGCTGTTCATTCTGTGGATATGGCCATAGAAATTAAGGCGCCTTTTCCGTACGGCATCAGTAAACCTGTCGGTGAAGGAGTAGAGGTCCGCTGTTCTCCTCTTAATCCTCATTCCATTTTCTCTCGTAGGACCATAAATTTTCCTCAGAATTTTCCGCTCCTGCTTTTCAATTTCTGTAATTTTAGAGTGACCAACTAAGCATATGGTTTCTGAGGCATATAAAGCTTGGTATTATTATTATTATTGTTATTATTATTATTATTATTATTATTATTATTATTATTATTATTATTATTTAGTTAACGTATCGTTTGACCCCTTGGGGAATGGTCAGAGTTGAGGTCTTCGATTCCGAGGATCATCGGTTCGATTCCCGAACGGGTCGGATATTTTAAAAGCGTGTGATTCTTCTGGTTTGGGTCTATTTTTCCCAACACTCTCCTGTTCATATTCAGACAACATAACACACTACCAACCAGCAGTGTATCACGCAATAGTGATTACATCGCTTCCCTTAAATTTCGCGCCAGGGAGGGCGTCCGGCCGTAAAACGGGCCCAAATCCACATTTGCGAAATACATGTGGACATAATGGTAGAATAAGAAGATTACGTAGTTAAAGTATCATCTATTTTTGTATTTTTTAAACGATGAAATTAACGTAAATTCAGTGAAGGGAAGCATTGATGTCTGGGGAAATGAAAAGTTCTGATCGCCATGTCAACAAACAGTTGAACAGCACGTTCTGTCTTCCGTGAGATTCGCAGATTGTTCCGCTTGCAAGTTGAGTAACAGGATTACGTGTTTTTGTTGCACATTCTCTCAGATCTATTGTCTCCTGTCGCACGAAGCGCACGTCTTATGCTTATGTAACGTGAAGTTATATTGTTACAGTAACTGGTAGTTGTTATCCGTCCTGTCAAAATTACTCTTGTCCTCAATGTCTTTGTTACATTGGACAGGGAATAAGAGCACAGGAAACCGTGCGATGGGTTATTCACCTCGGTAACATCTATATATTGTATATAAAATAATATGTCCTGACTGACTGACTGACTGACTGACTGACTGACTGACTGACTGACTGACTGACTGACTGACTGACTGACTGACTGACTGACTGACTGACTGACTGACTGACTGACTGACTGACTGACTGACTGACTGACTGACTGACTGACTGACTGACTGTCTGTCTGTCTGACTGACTGTCTGACTGACTGTCTGACTGACTGTCTGACTGACTGACTGACTGACTGACTGACTGACTGACTGACTGACTGACTGACTGACTGACTGACTGACTGACTGACTGACTGACTGACTGACTGACTGACTGACTGACTGACTGACTGACTGACTGACTGACTGACTGACTGACTGACTGACTGACTGACTGACTGACTGACTGACTGACTGACTGACTGACTGACTGACTGACTGACTGACTGACTGACTGACTGACTGACTGACTGACTGACTGACTGACTGACTGACTGACTGACTGACTGACTGACTGACTGACTGACTGACTGACTGACTGACTGACTGACTGACTGACTGACTGACTGACTGACTGACTGACTGACTGACTGACTGACTGACTGACTGACTGACTGACTGACTGACTGACTGACTGACTGACTGACTGACTGACTGACTGACTGACTGACTGACTGACTGACTGACTGACTGACTGACTGACTGACTGACTGACTGACTGACTGACTGACTGACTGACTGACTGACTGACTGACTGACTGACTGACTGACTGACTGACTGACTGACTGACTGACTGACTGACTGACTGACTGACTGACTGACTGACTGACTGACTGACTGACTGACTGACTGACTGACTGACTGACTGACTGACTGACTGACTGACTGACTGACTGACTGACTGACTGACTGACTGACTGACTGACTGACTGACTGACTGACTGACTGACTGACTGACTGACTGACTGACTGACTGACTGACTGACTGACTGACTGACTGACTGACTGACTGACTGACTGACTGACTGACTGACTGACTGACTGACTGACTGACTGACTGACTGACTGACTGACTGACTGACTGACTGACTGACTGACTGACTGACTGACTGACTGACTGACTGACTGACTGACTGACTGACTGACTGACTGACTGACTGACTGACTGACTGACTGACTGACTGACTGACTGACTGACTGACTGACTGACTGACTGACTGACTGACTGACTGACTGACTGACTGACTGACTGACTGACTGACTGACTGACTGACTGACTGACTGACTGACTGACTGACTGACTGACTGACTGACTGACTGACTGACTGACTGACTGACTGACTGACTGACTGACTGACTGACTGACTGACTGACTGACTGACTGACTGACTGACTGACTGACTGACTGACTGACTGACTGACTGACTGACTGACTGACTGACTGACTGACTGACTGACTGACTGACTGACTGACTGACTGACTGACTGACTGACTGACTGACTGACTGACTGACTGACTGACTGACTGACTGACTGACTGACTGACTGACTGACTGACTGACTGACTGACTGACTGACTGACTGACTGACTGACTGACTGACTGACTGACTGACTGACTGACTGACTGACTGACTGACTGACTGACTGACTGACTGACTGACTGACTGACTGACTGACTGACTGACTGACTGACTGACTGACTGACTGACTGACTGACTGACTGACTGACTGACTGACTGACTGACTGACTGACTGACTGACTGACTGACTGACTGACTGACTGACTGACTGACTGACTGACTGACTGACTGACTGACTGACTGACTGACTGACTGACTGACTGACTGACTGACTGACTGACTGACTGACTGACTGACTGACTGACTGACTGACTGACTGACTGACTGACTGACTGACTGACTGACTGACTGACTGACTGACTGACTGACTGACTGACTGACTGACTGACTGACTGACTGACTGACTGACTGACTGACTGACTGACTGACTGACTGACTGACTGACTGACTGACTGACTGACCGACCGACCGACCGAAACTACTGGATATGAAGAAATGAAATTCTGACGATACATTTTTATTACAATGTAGGTGCTCACTAAAGAAGGATTTTTGGATATTCCGTCGCTAAGGGGGTGAATTTTTAAAATGAGTGTATCTATATCTCAAAATATAACAGTTTAAAGGCGTGAAATGTGTAGTGGAAAGATCATTTTCTCTATTTAAAAATATATTTGCCGACAACAGGCAGAGTTTTACTATTCAAAATTTGTAACAATAGCTTGTTGTCCATTGTAGTATGTTCTGACTAAGATTCATTTGAAGTGTCCTGTTGACGTAATTATTGTATGGAAAAGATAACGGTGTCTTCAATATTATTATTATTACTTCTACGTTTTCCTGATTTTGGTGACCACTTGTTACTTAGCGTAAAACCTTTTGCTAATAATCAAGGGGCATGTTTTTGTGCCTATTTTGGGTATTTATAGTGCCCATAAATTGTCGCCCTACTTATAAAGCTGTGTTCTAAGTGTGCACAGTCGACTGTAATAACACAGTGGCTCTTCATACCCTCGCCGAGAGAAAACATTATCAGGTGCTCTCCCCAGTCTAGTTCTTTGTAACAAAAAAAAAATCCAAGTTATATTTTTAACTGTTTATTTTGACAAAAATATATCTTATGAGTGGGTGTCATCTGAAAAGAATGATGTCAGACTTTCCTTTGGGAAAATCAAATGATGATAAATATGTCTTGCAATAAAACGTGTGACGCGATGTTACCTAGGAGCTGTGCAGGCTGTGATGTGAAGTACTGATGGATGACCATGGGTGAGAGACATATTGTCGATATGTACAGATAGTCCTTGTGAACTTGCAGGCTGTGATGTGAAGTACTGATGGGTGGCCTTGACTGAGTGACATTTAGAAGACTCTTGTATCAAAGAGACATCGTCTCATCATAGCCTAGAGAAATGATTATTTCTTTGTTGGTAGTTTCGTACGCGCTTAGTCAGTTTCTCACTTTCCATGCATTTAATCCTACATTTGTCCACTCCACATTCGGTATACTATAGGTGAGTCTTTAGAACGATTCATTAGATGCTAGTGAGTTTTATAAATTTAAGTTTCATTTATTGATAGTCATATATATTATCATTTGATTTTCCCAAATAGAAATTAGAATATTTTATTATTTTGCGTTTTTTCCTGATACTACTTATTTATTGGGGATTCAAATACCTTACTATTAGGCCTTTTTTTACTGCGTAACAAGAATTCATGTAACAAGGGCCCGTAAGCATTGCCCATATTTCGTGCATTTTTACTATACTAATATACATGTAAGGCCTATTGCTCGGTCGACATCATGGTTACTATATAATTGTGTATTTACAAGTATGAACATATTACTGTTATTATTTCATTAATAAATTAAAGAGAAACTATTATGCACAGTCTCAAGGAAGTTCTTAAAACAGAGGATTTTGTCTTGAATGGATGATTTTGTAGTAAACGTCCTTATTGTTATAAATAGAGTCCGGATTATTAGGTGCTGATAGCTTAGAATGCAAACTTACTTAAGCCAGTAACAAGTATATCCTACACTGTACAACTGGTATGCTATGAGATTTGCATAGATATTAGGGGTACAGTCTGTAGAGCTCCCTGAATTTATTCTTCTCTTCGTACATTATGGTACAGCGGGTTGCATGACACATCCTTCAAACCAAATTATTTTGCATTCTAACCTATTACCACCTACAAATCCGAGGTATAGTTATAAAGTGAAATACTGCGCGGCATTTAGCCTCCTTTGGCCGGGAGTAGAGCGCAAATTGACCGTTTGGGCATATGGCAAGAGCTTTCTTAGTATTAATGAAGTCGATCATTTTTAGTTTGCTTGTGAATAGGAGTGGTGTGGAACATTTACGGATAGTACTGCTATTCTTTCATATTACAAGGTTTCATCTTATTTGGTTTGTAAAAGACGTAATGTATAGAAGGAAGCTATATATATACCAGAACAATTCGGGTTGAAAGATATCCTGTCGTACAAATACCGAGTGGACAAAGCCACTCATAAATAAATAAATAAATAAATAAATAAATAAATAACTAAATAAATAAATAAATAAATGATTGATACAAATTTGTTGTTTTCTTAAATGTCACAAGCATCAATAATCCTGGTAACAAATTTGTGTACATTTTGGTGTACTGTTGATGCGTTTTGCGATGGAGAAAATGTTGAACGATGAAATTTAGAATAACAACAATGTACATTTTTCCCATAATATACAGTAAATATTTTAATACTTTCTACAATTATATTTACATTTAAAATAACGTTGATATTTTCACTTGCTACAACACAAACACACAACTTTAATTGCAAGCTCTTATTTCTAAACTTTTTCGTCACGAATTGTTATATATACATAATGAGGATGAGAAATGAAGTTTCGGTACAATTTCCACATCCAAATGTCAATGAGAACTGGAGAAAATTATCACACTGTTCATGTCAAACATATCACACACTGTTTTCTCATGAATTGTTATTAACCGTAACACTTCAAACATCTGTACAAGTTCACAACCACTAAAAACAGTTTTTGTATTTACAAGAATGTACATATTACCGTTATTATTTAATTAATAAATTAATGCTAAACTATTATGCGCAGTCTCAAGGAAGTTCTTAAAACAGAGAATTTTCTCTTTAGTGGATAATTTTATAGTAAACTAAATTGTTGTATGTTATAATGAATCATTTTTAATTGTCAGTTGCCTCGCGTATCACGACTTGTTTTTCATGAACTTCACTTAAGAGTCTTTAGCATTTGTGTATAAATATGATCTCCCATCTATCACATGGAGCTTTCATAGGTCATCTGTAGAGCCCAAATATTATAGGTTAGAATGCAAACTGATTTTTGAAGTAGAAGTTGCGGCTTACCCGCTCTTCCGTATTGTAACGAGAGTAACATAACTTTTAGGGGTTCTGAAAGGCCGAGCCCCTAACGTTTATGCAAATCTCATAACAGGACTGTTGTCCGGGCTGTTTGTCAAGTACGAAGTATCAGGTAGCCCGCTCTTCCGTATTGTAACGAGAGTAACATAAAATTTAGGGGCTCTGAAAGAACGAGCCCCTAATGTTTATGCTAACCTTGTAGTAGGACTACTGTGCGGGCTAGTATATCCTTGTTACTCACTTCAAGAAGTTTGCATTCTAACCTATTAAATTTCCAGTCTCTTGTCATGTACATGGAGTAACACGAAGAGTAGAAGGCAACACTTGACCTCAGAAAACATTTCCCAGTAAGTTTCTAAGCGTATATTTAGAGACAGTTCTACTTTTGCATTAACAATGAACGGTGTATTACATATGTAATTGGATAGTTTAGGTATTATATTTTTGAGGTTTAAAAATATTGACGTTAATGACAATTAGTATTTGCAAGACTAAAATGCAGTTGGCTACGAACCTAAGAGGTGTGAGTGGTTGATTGTAACAGGTAGATCATTTGAAATTCTTAGGGTGTGGGAGGAATACGGTTAAAAATGACTCTGATAAATATAAGGATCTTCTAATTAATGATTTGTGTTTGCTTTGAAACTTGGAGACTGAAATACAATTCAAGCAGTTGTTTGTTTTCCTTCTCCAGCAATGATTCTAAAGTTAATGCGGAAATAGACTGCCTGTATGGAACGTAGTGATCTTGTCGTATTTTTAACATAACTAGATAACATTGTTTAGTAACATTAAGCAACATTCTTTAGTATCAAACAGGCAGAGCACCAAGAGGCATAAGTGCAAAAACGTAGTCTGAATATTTTGCAGCAGAGTGACAGTTTGGGAAGGGAAGTATTTACTTAGCTTAACCCATCCTTGGTCGTTATATGAGAATGTATTTCATAATGAATTAGGAATCGCTTTTTTTAGGGAATAAGGAAGATGACAACTTTGCCTCTTACTCTACCTGACTTTTATAGTGTAATCCTTTGTCACTTAAAGGGATTTGTCTCGAAAGTAAATAGTGCAATTTGTTTTCAGAATCCTCCTTCCCTTATTTGGAGCGGACGTGTGATCATTGTGCGACTATCTTCCTGCTTCAACATTTTATGTGAAATAAAATATTTCATGTATTTGAGTTTACGAAATGAGTCGGGCAAAGATTGTTCCTAAATTAGTCTCAGTGGAATAAAACAGTTGTAAGTTGATGATTAGTTTTAACATTTTCCAATTAAGAATGCAACGTAGTTATTACGTGTATGTGTTTTAATGATGTATTATATTGTTGTATATTATAATAAATACTTTTTAACTGTCATTCGCCTCGCGTATCATGACTTGTTTTTCATAAACTTCACTTAAGAGTCTTTAGCAGTTGTGTATAAATTTGATCTCCCATCTATCACTTACGAAGTGGAGCTTTCATAGGTCATCTGTAGAGAATGCAAACTGATTTTTGAAGTAGAAATTTCGGCTTGCCCGCTCTTCTGTATTGTAACGAGAGTAACGTAACTTTTAGGGGTTATGAAAGACCGAGCCCCTAATATATATGCAAATCTCATAACAGGACTGGTGTCCGGGCTGTTTCTCAAGTACGAAGTATCGGCTAGCTCGCTGTTCTGTATTGTAACGAGAGTAACATAAAATCTGACTTATATGAAACATATTTCATTTGCTAATAATTTAGCCTGATCACAGTTATTGACTGACAAATATGATTACACTCATTTACTGCAAAATGCTTACACGCGTGACATTAGACATAGCGACCAACGATGGGCTTTGCCGACCTGGGTTGGGAAAGGAAGAAAATCTTACATTGTATACTGTACATAAAAATAAGGTATGATTGCAACAAAATTAAAGAAGATGGAAGCAGAAAAAATTCAGAGTACGCCATTCGGAAGATGTTAGATGCATCTATGGCTTTGAAAGTAAACAGATTAAGGTGACTTGGACTTAAGTTTTTATTCCAGTGTACCCTCGCCAAGAAGTGCTCAAATGTTGCCTCCTGTTATACTCATCGATTGTTGTTTTTAAAAATAATGTTAGTGTATAAAAAAATTATTTTTTGTTCCGGATGTTTCTACCATGCCGTTCCTAGTGTAGGCTTCCTAGGCTGGTGAGAGCCGTTATAAGTATGTCGGAATAAACATTAGGTAAAAACATCGATAAAAAGCATTAAAAATCAATGCCCTGACGGCAAAAGCAAATCTGAACTATTATACTAATGATATTTCTTTAATTTTAAGACAAAGGAATCCATTCAAATATAGGAAAATCTGAGTCACAAAAATCGTGTTGACCGGTGTTATGAAATTCCTTCAGTATTCAGAAAACCAAGGGAACTTTACAAATAAAAGTATTTTTATAATTTTCCTTATAACATTCAAACCAGAGGAAATTAGTTAATAATTTTTTATTGTTTGGAATTAGCCGCTGTTGCTAATCGTATTTGAGATCTATGATTTTTGTTGGCTGCAAAATATCCGTTTTGAATTCTTAGACTCTTGCCTCTTGATATCTAGTGGGCTCAGCTCTCCGACTATCTAATGGTTCAGTATACAGTTTATCTTTAACGTAGAGTATCCACAGCCATCGATTGTTGTTTTGACAGCATGCAGCAAACTGTCAGCATCTGGGGTTTAGTTTGTATTCATTCCAATTTATCTGAAAGAAGGAGAATAGGACAAAGTTAGTATTCATATGTTTGGACATGGTTTCAAAACTGCGTTGTTCTAAGAAGGTATTCTACCAGAAACACACAAACAAACAAGGCATGTGTATAAAAATTACAGTGTTCTACAAAAACAGGGTGTTTCAGTTGTTCATGCATTAATTCTAAAGGGTACTAGAGGAGATTAAAGCGAATATTTTGTCACAAAAGGTTAATCGTTGTCAACCTGTTCACCCGATGTATGCTGGTGAAGTGAAGAACGCTGTGTTGCGTAGAACAAAGTATTCCGCTGCACAGTGCCCTGTGTAGTCGCAGAGTCATCTTCCTCCTCGCCCGTTTCAACCCGTCTGCTGTGGTCAAACAGGCCGTACATTATATATTTTTGTGTGGAGATTTTAATGTACATACATATGTTATGGGTGGGAGGTCATCTGAAATTTTGCGTCACGATATCAACGATAAAAACGTTTCACGCGATGTTACCTATAGATCATTCCATGTTAAGGAAACAATATTGCTCTCACGACAACAATGTTGCCATATTGCGCGGTTCAACAGCATTACGGGAAAACGGCGGTATATACAGGATGACCCGAAAGTCCGATAACATTTGACGAGGCAATGCTTCATTCAGTATTGGAGGTTGAGAAGTAAATTGACAAACATGATTGGCATGACATGGGGTTTTATAGACAGTCAGATAAGGTAAATAAAGCTTCACTAACAGTGCCTTTTCTGGTAACCAAGCCAACTGCCTTCGTTTTGCTGATTTTGAGGCCTAAGGTTGTAAAAGCTTCATGCCAGAGATCTAGTCTAGATTGTACTTCCGCTTTTGTCTCACCCCATACCATTGCATCATCAGCAAAAAGCAGGGCATTAGTTGTTGGATCCTTTCTTTTAACCGCTTTTAAAACTTCATCCATTACGATTTTGAAGAGAAGTGGTGAAAGCCAACTTTCTTGCTGGACTCCAATCTTCGTTTCCAACCAACCTGACCTTCCATCCTGGACCTGGACACAACACTTCGTTTCACCATATAATCGTTGTACTCGTGCTATGATGACATCGGGCTCTTTCTCTTATGTCTCAAACATTCCCATATATGCCTGTGTGGTACATGGTCATATGCTTTCTCGATGTCCAGAAAAACAGTTATAAGTGTTTTACCTGTCTCCCAATACTCCTTGGAGTATATTTATGAAATACAGAATGTTAATAACTCGTAGGCAACAGAACGTCTAATCCTGTTTGTTTGTTTCTTTCATAATACACTGACTGACAGAGCAAATGCAACACCAAGAAGGAGTGGTCAGAACTTTATGCCAATTGCAGGGTAGACTGACGTCACTGAAGTATTCTCATGATGTGAAATGCGCCGCTGTGCTGCGCACGTAGCTAACGATAAATGGGACACGGCGTTGGCGAATGGCCCACTTCGTACCGTGATTTCTCAGCCGACAGTCATTGTAGAACGTGTTGTCGTGTGCCACAGGACACGTGTATAGCTAAGAATGCCAGGCCGCCGTCAACGGAGGCATTTCCAGCAGACAGACGACTTTACGAGGGGTATGGTGATCGGGCTGAGAAGGGCAGGTTGGTCGCTTCGTCAAATCGCAGCCGATACCCATAGGGATGTGTCCACGGTGCAGCGCCTGTGGCGAAGATGGTTGGCGCAGGGACATGTGGCACGTGCGAGGGGTCCAGGCGCAGCCCGAGTGACGTCAGCACGCGAGGATCGGCGCATCCGCCGCCAAGCGGTGGCAGCCCCGCACGCCACGTCAACCGCCATTCTTCAGCATGTGCAAGACACCCTGGCTGTTCCAATATCGACCAGAACAATTTCCCGTCGATTGGTTGAAGGAGGCCTGCACTCCCGGCGTCCGCTCAGAAGACTACCATTGACTCCACAGCATAGACGTGCACGCCTGGCATGGTGCGACTTGGATGAGGGAATGGCGGAACGTCGTGTTCTCCGATGAGTCACGCTTCTGTTCTGTCAGTGATAGTCACCGCAGACGAGTGTGGCGTCGGCGTGGAGAAAGGTCAAATCCGGCAGTAACTGTGGAGCGCCCTACCGCTAGACAACGCGGCATCATGGTTTGGGGCACTATTGCGTATGATTCCACGTCACCTCTAGTGCGTATTCAAGGCACGTTAAATGCCCACCGCTACGTGCAGCATGTGCTGCGGCCGGTGGCACTCCCGTACCTTCAGGGGCTGCCCAATGCTCTGTTTCAGCAGGATAATGCCCGCCCACACACTGCTCGCATCTCCCAACAGGCTCTACGAGGTGTACATATGCTTCCGTGGCCAGCGTACTCTCCGGATCTCTCACCAATCGAACACGTGTGGGATCTCATTGGACGCCGTTTGCAAACTCTGCCCCAGCCTCGTACGGACGACCAACTGTGGCAAATGGTTGACAGAGAATGGAGAACCATCCCTCAGGACACCATCCGCACTCTTATTGACTCTGTACCTCGACGTGTTTCTGCGTGCATCGCCGCTCGCGGTGGTCCTACATCCTACTGAGTCGATGCCGTGCGCATTGTGTAACCTGCATATCGGTTTGAAATAAACATCAATTATTCGTCCGTGCCGTCTCTGTTTTTTCCCCAACTTTCATCCCTTTCGAACCACTCCTTCTTGGTGTTGCATTTGCTCTGCCAGTCAGTGTATAATATAAAGTACATTGTAATAGTCCTTAATCACGAGGAATTATGGGTCTCAAAGAGGCGGTGTGTTCACTCTTTATAGGTCCGTAAGAGCAATACTGTTTTCTAAACATGGAATGGTCTATAGCAACCGTGCACGCTGTAACGTGAATGGCCATGACTGAGACACACATAGAAGGCTCCGTACGTATCTTTGTGAAATGATGCAAATAAATAAATCGTTACCAATTTGAGTTTCATTTTTTGAAAGAGATATTTATGGTCATTTAGTTTTACGAAAGGAAAATTTAACACCATTTTTGTATTTTTAAATTTTTCTTTTCTACACTTGTATGGCGATACTAAATACATGAATATCTCCGAAAGAGGTGGCAGTTAAATGTCAAGAAGATCATGCCTGCCTTCATTTTCGACTCTGGTAGCCGTAGAGTCATGGCCTTCTTATCAGTCATGGCCTTCTTATCTTGAAATATACGGACAATGATACGCCATATTGCCTTGATTAGTAACACGTAGTAACAAAAATGTTGGCTTTTTAACATTTTTAATTATTATTGTTGTAAGTAGAAGGCGGATTCATATGCACTATTGCGTACTCTGCTAAGTACTTGACTTTCTGCTTTGTATAAGGTTGATTCTCCAAATATGAACTGCCGAAGCAAAATACGTTTATCTGCTTTTTCTTTTGGCATGGTTTCTTCTAGTTACTGGTCTTCATACAACGAAGAAATGAATAGGTTAGTATAGATCCAACCTTCCGACGGCTCCGGAGAGCTCGCAATGCACTGAACAGGGTTGCCAACGTCGGCGAATTATCCACAGAATGACACGAAAGATGAACGGTAAGGATAGATTAGAGCTAAAATGTGTTGGTCGTGACAAGACAGTTGGTCTGAATTGGCTAGGTCCTGCTAGTAACAAGACCAGAGGGACGAAGAAAATTGTTTTATTATTTAGTTTCAGGTTGTCTGTTTTAATTCTTCTATATAAGTAGGGCTATTGGAGGGATAGGGAGGTTGGTCCCTGCCAAATATCGAGAAAGGATCTCTCTTCTCTTCTGCTTCATTATTTTTCTATGATTCCAACATCTGAACCGAATACCAAAAGGCCACCAAAATAAAAAAAAACACTTTGTCAAGTTATTGTTAATATGTCTACTGTCAACAACAGTGCATTGTAAAAGCTTCCGACGGCGAATGGAATTTTTACATATTCATTTCTTTGCATTGATGTACCAATTTGAATATTACTGCATAATATTATATGTTATTTAAAACACAATAATAACAAAACTACAATTATGTATTTATATGCGCTATAAAATTTAGCCATTCGATTTCAAATTTTATGAATCGTCTTTGTTTCTTATGGACATATAAGAACTTGAAACAAACAAAAGATGGAGATATGCCAAAATCCGCCCTCTACTTATAACATCATGCCCTCACATGGTCATCATCATCATCATCATCATCATCATCATCATCATCATGCACTGAATGATATTGTATTTCTAGTTCAGTTTTATCCTCACCTGTGCATGTCGTTGCTTAATCTCTACTACAGCAGGAAATAGCTATGAGCAACTTATCGTCCATGGCAGGGGAGAAGTCTCTCCGAGAAGAGGGTGGACGAACCGAGAAATGTTCTGCTGTCATCTCTACGTGACGGACGTAGAGGCAGGTGTCTGCTCTGTGCCGGATTGTTCAGCTGCCGTATCTCTCGGAGACATTCTGTTAGACCCAGATGGTTGCGTCAATCTGAAATAGTAATTTCAAGTTTGCACATTTGAAAAGTATTTTGAGGGACTGATTTTGTAACCAGTAATGAAGTGTTAAGCAGAGTGTGAGCTGGCAAACATCATCAAAGCCAGGAAACTAGCTTATTTGGGGCCAAGTTCTATAAGGTAGAAAGTACGAGTTTCTACATCTCGTAGCTGGTAGATCACCGATGTCATGTCTCCAAAAAAGTCAGACTGGCCTTGCATCAACACCGAAACCTCCTCAAGTTGGTTTAAAAGAAGGGGTGCTTTCTCCAGGGTGATCGCCAACGTCTGGGGGATGAGGTATGGCACTTGAAATAGAAGATTATGACGAGACAGGTAGTCAGGTGGTCAAGGATAAGCAACAAAGATGTTACTATTGACACATGTTGTTCCCTTTCACTGCTGATCCTATAATGGCAACTAACGATGGTATAGAGCAGAGGTGCTCAGCTGGCCGCCCGCTGAGGCTAGCCCAGTGCGGCCGGGCGGGCGTGACGTAAATACGGGCAGCTTACGTAGCAAGGGAAGGGAGTAGCGACGTTCGACTGTGATTAGGAAACTCTCCTCCACTAGTTAGCGAAATGTTGATTGCGGTACAGTATTGAAACAAAAAACCGCTAAAATCGCAAGAAAACCGACCTTTCCAAGACCTTCCGTTTTGACTTATACTGACAGTCTGGGAATTTCCGTTTAAAAAAAGTAAAATTACTGTTGTAATTAAGCGAAAATAATATATTTATATAATTCAACACGTTTACTGCTTGATATTGCACAGTGATGTAGTTTTGTACCACGTTCCCTGTTCACTGAATTTCTGAAAAACTCATCTGGCGTCCGACGGTAATAGCTAGCGTATAAATGGTGAGGGAGTCTCATCGCGAGTGGAGGACGTAGAAGTTTACTATTCGAGATTAAAGTACAACAACAATGCAAATGTATCTTCCAAATAGATGTACCGTACATCTTCAAATAAATATTGTTACCGATGTTATTCCCGGTAAGCATGATTGGATTGTTGGTGAGTTTATCAGACAATTTAAACAAACCCAAACAACCACAAGCCACAGCTTATCCACCTTAACTCTGTATTGTATTAGAAATGATTCTAAGCACCTCTTGAAATTGAATAGTGAAAGTTGTAATTCATTAGGTACATTAAAAAATATTTGAGGTTTTAGTCCAACTTTTTATTGTATCCGATCAAGATACATAAACTGCAGTGAATATAAATAACTTATTTCTTACAACGTAAATTTAAAATGACGCAGATTTGTGCCCTCCTTGTCATTATTTTCTGCCTCAATTTCAAACTCGGGTATCGCCGCAGTGACGTAGCCTCAATGTCACTGTTGAATAGCATACGCTCATCGCCCGCCTACATTGTTGTGCCCACGCGCGACGAAATGCCCAGTGTGAACACCTCTGGTATCGACATTCTTTTTTTTTTTTTTTTTTTTTTTACAATTTGCTTTACGTCACACCGACATAGATAGGTCTTATGACGACGATGCGACAGGAAAGGCCTAGTAGTGGAAGGGAAGCGGCCTTGGCCTTAATTAAGGTACAGATCCAGCATTTGTCTTTCGTGAAAATGGGAAACCATGGAAACCATCTTCAGGGCTGTCGATAGTGAGGCTCGAACCCACTATCTCCCGGATGCAAGCTCACAGCTGCGCGCTCCTAACGGCACAGTCAACTCGCCCGGTAACCCTGGTATAGAGTAAGTCGGGTATACGCTAATTGTTGTATTTGTTTTTTTTGTAGGTTGAGTAAGAATAAAAATATAAAAGACCGAGCGAGTTGGGCGTGTGGTTAGGGGTGCGCAGCTGTGAGCTTGGCATACCTGAAGATGGTTTTCTGTGGGTTTCCCATTTCCCACAAAGTAAACGCTGTACTTTAATTAAGCCCACAGCCACTTCCTTCCCACTGCTAGGCCTTTCATATCCCACCGCCATTAGACCTGCCCGTGTAGGTGCGTCGTAAAGCAAGTTGTATATATATTTAAATGGTTGAATATAGCAAGGAACCCTATAATCATACTTGCGTTTCAAATGGCTATGCGTGTTTATGTTCAAACGCTTCTATCCTCTTTCTTTCTAAGCTAGTTATCGTGCATGTTTAAGTTCCCTACAATGGTACGCTTCACACGAAAGTTTTAAACAACATCTTTATTAAACCGGTGCGGATAGAGTCATTTTATGATATCTAACCACTGATTAAGTACGCGATAATATTGTCGGGGTGGCGTCCTTGCTAAAGTTTGGCGGTCCTCCTGAACGCTACACTCTGGGAAACTGCTCTAGCCTTACTCAGGTATTGTGTTTTGAAAGCCAAGTTTTCTTTCGTTGGCTGTTGCCGAACTGAGGATCGCCATCTGTATTGTTGCAGAATATAGATGTTATCTCTAAGTATAGTGAAATTAATTTAGAAAGTTAGTGCTCTTAATAATTGTGGAGAGAATATTGTGTAAATGCTGGTGATAATTGTAGGTTGTGTATTACAACTTGATCGTCCATTAATATTGCTGCTGGGATCATTATAAGGGCTATAAAGTATTAAGTAACAGGCGTGCTTGTAAGTGCAGTGCAGTAATCTGGCTGCTTGTTATTACATGTCTTGTGAAAGTGGTGCTGTCTTCCTTTTTGATCTACGAGACTCATACAGGTATGCATCTTGCAAAGGATGTACGAAACATTCCCTCTCATAATAACAGCCTGCGATAACCCCGCCTGTTGGCCATGATAGTTAAGGCTCCAAGGCTACATTGTCTGAGAGTGTGGTTAGCCAGATCGATACATTATTGTCAAAGAAAGACATTTTCACTATCGGAATATTGGCGGGCAGGGTAGGAGATGCAATGGAATACCATGTGTAATCACCAGATTTTCTGCCAAAATACTGGATTAAATTCCAAACCTCTCCTCAGTGCTCATATGGAGTTAGGGCATATGGGGCTGTTGATGATGAATTGTCCGTCGGATGGGGACGTTAATCCTTGAGCACAACCCTTGGAACATTTCGACAGGGGAAGGCTATCAGCCGGCATCGGGTTACCTCTTCATCCTTCCTACTATCATGTATTGCGTCATTCATTTTATCTCATTGTTTCCTCTGATGGGTTTGGCATCAGGAAGGGCATCCGGTCGTAAAAACTCGCTATGAAGATTCATCACTAGAGCCCCGATTTTTATGTAGCAATAGGTTAGAATGAAAACTAACTGAAGCGAGTAACAAATCTAGTCTAATCTGCACAATGGTTATGTTATGAGTTTTGCATAAACATTAGGGGTTCCACACATCAGAGCCCCTAGAATTTGTGTTATTCTCATTACATTACGGAAGAACGGGCTAGATTACACTTCCTAGTAACCAAATTAGTTTGGATTCTAATCTGTTACTGCAGAAAGATCCGAGGTATATTCATCACACTTCACACCCGATCCCGTAGAGAAACGGGACATCGGTTGGACTTTCATACAATAAGAGGCCGTAATTGTCCGGCTCTTTATCTTAGAATTGGCTGTGCAGTTAAGGTCCCTTATCTGTGAGCTTGCATTCGGGAGAGAGTCGGTTCGAATCCCAGCAGCCCTGAAGATGGTTTTCCGTGGATTCCAGTTTCCACACCAGGCAAATGCTGAGTATGTACCTTAATTAAGGCTACGGCCGCTTCCTTTTCTATCCATCCGTCGCACACTGGGGCCATTTAAAGGAAAACTTGCAAAAGTCCAAAAATCAAACCCAGGATTTCTTTGTAGAATGTTCCTTTTAAATACGTTGAAGACCACGTACAACATATGTCGATAAGGAAATGATGCAACAAGTACTGCACTCCTGACTGTGCAGGTCTCAAGTGGTACGTCACACTCTCACGACTCATTAAGTAGTTGATAAGCGGAGAGAGAGTGCTGTTTTCAAGTTGTTGAACACCCGTTCTGTGTTCACCTACGAAATAGTAACCACAGTGGAATCGTCGCCTTTAATATTACACTATGTTTAAGTTGTTTATTTACGGAAAATGCCTCGAAAGCAATAAATATGCATACTGTGTATTTCGTGAGGATTAAAGTCTAGTTCATAGTTACATTCCTATGATTTAAGTTAGCTTTCGGCCACCTCCGGGCTGGAATTTTAACTTTTTCTGCTACTCAGGTTACTCATATTGTGACAAGATGAATAAAAGTTTGCTAATATTTGCGTAATTTTGCTGTACTCTATCATATTTTCTTTAAGGCCTTTCGTGGCGAATTATTTTTTAATATTTAGGTAACTGTATTATGTTCTTTATTTATTTTTCTTCGGGATCTGACTGTTCTGATATTTTCTTCAGAAGGCGGACCCTGTATGTTGTAAGAAGATATGTAGGGAAGGAAAAGTTAGGAGATAAATTGTGCGTCTTAAAAGGGATTTATGAGAAATCGCACTAAATGCACGAAAAATCTGATTTAAATGAGAGATTACAGCTATATTGCAAACGACATCCAGTGGGCACATCATAACAACCGTCAAATACAGATCATTTGGAATTTGGATACGGTTATATTATCTCTCCTGGAGTACCTTAGGTACCCACTGCCTCCAAACGTTCACAAAATCTTGATTCACGGTCCAGAAGTAATTTCCAGAGCGTTGCTTCCAACCGGGAAATTAAGTGAATAAGCACAAGATGCCAGCAAAAATGTGTTTCAACCGGGTGAGTTGGCCGTGCGGTTAGAGTCGCGTGGCTGCCAGCTTGCATTCGGGAGATAGTAGGTTCGAATCCCACTGTCGGAAGCCCTGAAGACGGTTTTTCGTGGCTTGCCATTTTCACACCAAGCAAATGCTGGGGCTATACCTTAATTAAGCCCACGGCTACTTCCCTCCCACTCCTAGGGCTTCCCTATTCCATTGTCGCCATAAGACCTGTCTGTGTCGGTGCGACGTAAATCAAATAGCAAAATGTGTTCAGAAGGTATAGAGAACGTTTAACATGAAGTATTTGCCGAGAGAAGACCTTTTTTTCGCTTTACGTCGCACCGACACAGACAGGTCTTATGGCGACGATAGGACAGGAAACGCCTAGGAATGGGAAGGAAGTGGCCATAGCCTTAATGTACAGCCCCAGCATTTGTCTGGTGTGAAAATTGGAAACCACGGAAAACCATCTTAATGGCTGCCGGCAGTGGTGTTCGGACCCACTATCTCCAGGATGCGAGCTCACAGCTGCGCGCCCCTAACCGTACGGCGAACCCTCGCGGTCGAGAAAAGACTAATCAAGATGTGCTTAATAGGGTCTCGATTGCATCTGACGGAAAAATTTATGTATGGAAGAACTATACACTAAAGGAAAGAGATATGATAAAGTTTTAGATATGTTGCTGCCACCAAACCTTAACAACTCTGGTTGTGAAAATGAGTCCAGTAGTAATAGTTGAGATTCTGACTGAAAACATCAATATATAGGGTTAATTAAGCATGTACTATAAACTTTGTTGTAATTTACTGTGTGTTTCTGTCAATTAAGTTACCCAAATGCCATCCACATAATTTTCACCAACTTTCCCCTCTTTTCGAAAATCTTCCATGTGGTACATACATACATCATTATAGACAGTTATGCCTTTGGGCGTTCAGTCTGCAAGCCTCTGTGAATTTACCAAACGTCGCCACAATCCTGTGTTTGCAACTAGTGTTGTGGCCCCATTTACTTCTATACATCTTATCTTTAAATCCTTAGAAACTGAGTCTAACCATCGTCGTCTTGGTCTCCCTCTACTTCTCTTACCCTCCCTAACAGAGTCCAATAAACCTATCCTCCTCCATTCGCCTGACATGACCCCACCACCGAAGCCGGTTTATGCATACAGATTCATCCATCGTGTTCATTCCTAAGTTTGTTTTTATCTCCTCATACGACGTTAAACCAATGAAGCAGAATAAGAAGAAGCTGAGGCTGGTAAAGGCATGCTAGCCTACAATTTTACGTTGTTTCGGAATCATAGAGGTCGTTTTTTTAAGTTTTGAAGTTCCACTAGTATTATCCGGGGTTCGAACTACGGCCGCTTTTGTGAAAAGCCGCTGACGACATCACTCGACTCTCAGGCCCACCCTGTTCTCCCCTCCCTAATGAGTTCAAAGGCTCTGTGACTTTCCATTGGGAACTCAAGTGGTGATACTGTGTTTTCCAAGAAATCAATTTCACTGGGTGTCGGTTTCACCTACAGAAGAACTGTGCGATAAATTACGACCACACCTGCAGCGTCAGAATGCAGTTTTTAGAATAACCTGTTGGAGAAAACTGAAGAGTGTGACACACGTATTGCAGTGTTCATCCCACCAGCAGAACTCGAGAAACTTGACAGCCCGCTCGACATGTCCGGGTGTTATCGGGTGTCTCACCTTAGTCTAACAATGCCAAAGAAGGCTTTCTCTTCCTCTGTAATATTCATTATGAGAGGTGGATTGTTTCGTCTTTTCTTTCTCTCAGTCACTAGTGATCTATATTTAGGGCTGTCCTCTCCGTATCACTTCTTTGCCTAGTCTTTTTTTCCGATGATGATGATGATGATGATGATGCATGTTGTTTATAGGGGCCTAATATCTAGGTCAGCGTCCCCTAACGGTACGAAATGTAATAACAAAAGTTCAAAATCATCCACTGATCAGAATAAAAATATGATGAATGAATTTAAAGTAATCATTGGATTCGACACAGAAACTATCATAAACAATAGTATTACTGACCAAGAGACTGCTTCCAGAGCACAATCCTAAATCGAGGATGCTTGTTGTCTAAAGTGGTCCAAAATTCAGGTCAATGACCCCTCATAATGCTACTTATCGCTAGTAAAGTAGAACCATGGTATTTGTCATGTTGGGTTTTCCACATATTATGGTACAACTCGCAAGTATTGTACGTCGCACAGGTAACGCAGACCTATGGGTTTTCTCACATAATGGCGCCACTCATAGGCAACGAAAACCCATGTTTCTCCTCTCCTTCGTGTACTAATCACGAACGCCGGTATTCCCGTGGTGTTCCTCATAAAGTGGGTACTAGTCACAGGCAACGCATACCCACGCTGTCACTCATATACTGATACTAATCATAGGCAAACGCCAAGACCCATGGTGTTTCTCACCATGGTACTAATCACGGGTACTAGAAATCCACAGTGAACCACTCTCTGCTGCTACTAATCACAAACCTACTGTGTACCTAATATAGTGGTCCTACTCCCAAGTAAAGGCGACCTATGGTGTCCCCCGCGTGATGGTATTAAGCAAAGTAGTTTCGTGGTTCTAATACAATTATCCCTTGGTCGCCCCTTTTAATCGCCTCTTACGACATGCAGGAGATACCGTGGGTGGATTCTTCGTCTGCGCCCCGCACCCTCAGGGGATTTTCTTACCCTTATAGCAACAATCCAGCCACTTTGTTTTCAATCAACTTGGAATCATTTGATTATGTTTATGGGCTGTAGTGTATAAATATATGATCAGTAATACTTAGAGCTCGAACTTTTATGCTGTGATAGGTAGAGCCCTGCACAGTTGCGGATATCCGCGGATATCCGCAAAGTTAGTGCCTTAGCGGATTCGAACTGTATGGTAGTGCGGATAATTTTGCTGATAATTTCTAAACAATGAAAATGATTAATTTTCACTGAGATATACTCTTATTTTTGCTTGTGGTTGGGCATCTCTTGACATTTGTATGGGAGAATGGTGGTATATAAAGAGCCTTGAGACTATAAAGCCGTAAATCTGATCTAAGCCTAATGGGCTCCTGCCCTCAATAAATGGAAGGGAGGAAGGAAGAAATGCGAATACGTTGGTAGTTGTCGCAAGATAAAATCCCTCATAAATCTGTGATTGTGCGGGGTCTGGTGCCAGGTAACAGACCAACTGTGTTATGTTGACAGATCCATCCGATTCAGTACCTTGGCTGTAATATACTGTAGTTAAATATTTGCAATATCCGCGGATGCGGTTGCGGATGAACGAAGTGCGAATGCGGAGCGGATTCGCGTAATAATATGTATATCCGCGCCGGACTCTAGTAATAGGTCAGATTGCAAACTTACCGAAGCGAACAACAAGTATAGTCTACCCTGCACAACGCTTATACTATGAGATTTGCGTAAACATTAGGGGTACGTTCTATGGGAACCCCTATAGTATAAGCTACTGTTGCTACTTATGGAAGAGCGGGTGAACGGCATTTCGTAATAAGCAAATTAGTTTGCATTCTTACCTATTACTCTCCAAAGATACAGACCCTATACTGCTAATAATAAGAGTTAGTGTCTGACAGGTAAGGTTGGAGGGAGGAGCACTGCACGTGCCATTTCACGATGTTGCCACATTCCAGCATTCCTTTCTACATACTCTTACCCCTCGCTTCCGGCTCACTTGTTCCCTCCTTCATTCTGGCCGCTGTGATCTGTTGTAGACTACCTGGCCAGGCGGTGTCGTCCCATTTGCGAGCACTCTTATACAAACAATCAGGTTCTTATCAGTGACAGTGACAGGTTTGGCAACTCCAAGCAAGACGAGCTGCCCTGAAGTGTTATCTCCATGGCAACCACAGTCGCCCCACCCTCGTTTCCATGGCAATCACACAGCCACTCCCTTTATCCCGCCTCGGCAGGCAGTAAACGGACCTCCCTCTAAGAAACGCCAGACGCCAACTCTTATTATTAGCAGTATAGTAATAGTAATATCATTGTTTGTAGAAGTTGAGAAAGAAATAATTTAGAATTTATTCCAAATTTTGGCATTTTTTGAAGAAAAATTTGAATGATAACCGAAACTGTAGACCATTGCAATGAGTGAATTACTTTGTACGTGAAATTGGTTTGAAATCTCTCTCTTCGGTAGTAGGCTCATAAATTTACTGTATAGTCGCTCAACAGAAGACTGAGCACATGCTATTGTATGGTCCCCGCATATAATAGTCTATCAAATGTTATTCTAATTATCATAAAAATACAGTTGACATCACTTGCAGATTCCAACCCTGGAGATACCCAGAATACATATCGATGGCCTAGATTGAATACCTCGTATCTCAAAAAGTTCTTCCTATCCATTATTTCCCTTAAGACTGGTCACGCCTCCCAGCCACACATGAATATGCAGTCCATCATAACAATGTTCATTGGGTTTATTTTCCTATGGTGTTGCGTAAAGGAAAATGAACCTTATAAAATTATACTGTAGGAGTCACTAAATACGTCACGCAGACATACTTTCCTATAGTACGGTACGATAAGGTTCATTTTCCTTCACACGTCGGCATAGGAATAAAGAACACAACGAACATTGTTCTGATGGACTGCGAATTCATGTGTGGCTGGGAGCGTAACCAGTCTTAAGGGAAGTAATGGATAGGAAGAACTTTGTGAGATACGAGGTTTTCATTCTAGGCCATCGACATGTCTAATCAGCAGGTGTAGTTGCGAACCGTTTTATTTATTTTCCTTTAAATATTCATTCAGTTTGAATTTGTAAGATATTGAATTAGTGTGGAAACAGCTTAATTTATTTCTTTCAAACTTCCATACAAGATCTATATTTAATTCTTTTGGTTAATTTTTCTACCCATTAAACCTAAAATAAATAAAATTAAAAATGTGTTTGGAAATGTTAACCGAACTTTTCAGGGTGATTCGTAAGTCACTGCAGGAACAGTGAATTCTTAATGAAGTTTGACGACAGATGTATATATGGCCTAGAACAGACGCACGCGAAGCTGATTCTGTTGATCCGATTCGTTCATATTTCTTAACACTTTCACCTGTCTGCCTCTCCATGCATGTGCAGAAACGGGGCTTTCACCGGATGAAGTGTGGTCTTCTACATCTTAGATTACCTCTGTCTTCTTTCTTCGAACAAGTGTGCAGATTCAAAAAGTTTGTAAGTACTCATTCCTTGCTATTGCTGTCTGTAATCCGGATCAATGAATCATTTTAATGGCATGTGTTTGCCTTGAACGGGAGACTACCCCAGCTTCACCACAGAACCGTGCTAAGTCTAGCATCAATTCCGCTTACTATGTTAGGTTCCTCACTTTATCCTTCAATAATAATATCACTGTTGCCATTGATGCTTTCACGGCCCGTACTTATAGACATGATGCTGTATAGGCTCTTTGGCTTATGCCGTGTCAAGAAAATAAGTTAAAATTCTTTACGTTTCGCAGAGAACTGCGCTCTGCGTCATCAGAAGAAAATTTTAACTGTCCACGAGAAAGGTTTCTTAAACAATGACTTTTTAAATTTAGGCGTTATAATAGAAGTGGAAATGGTACGTTCATTCGCCACCAGAAAGCTCCCCGGACGAGGCACAGCGCTAGCGTTCGAAGCGGAAGCTGACCGAACCATCAGAATCAGTCTAATAAGAGGTTCACATGACATGTGTACGTAACATATATGACATAGACAGGTGAATGCCTGAAATGAAACATCTCGCGATGAGGAACGTACGAATTTGTAAAACACCGAGACGAAATAACAATCTTCGTTTCCGGTCGATCAGAATAGCAATTTGCCTTTTTCTACCGCTATGAGCGCTGATGTGAGTCAATGCAGAGTTTCACTTAGGCCCTTATAACTACATTCGGTTTGGACATTTTTCAAAAAAATCGAGAAATGCCTGAAGATATTGAACCAAAGAACACATTACAGAAAGAATTATGGAAATAGGATTTGAATAAAAAAAAACGAGTAAAGAAAGAAGCGATTTTAGGCTCTTTTATCGGAACTGCATTTAGGCGGAAGTGATTTTCGATTTTCTTAAAAAGTTTGATAGAACTATTCAACACTCACAGTTTGAAACATTTCCGGGCCCTTTAAGTCTTCAAATTTCGGCACAATTGTGAAAATTAATTAATTTTACGTTTAACCCGTTATACCATAATGTAGGAAGAGTAGCATAAATTCAGGGAGCTTTATATACTGTACCCCTAATATCTATGCAAATTTCATAGCATACCCGTTGTACAGTGTAGGATGTACTTGTTACTGGCTTAAGTAAGTTTGCATTATCAGCACCTAATAATCCGGACTCTAGTTATTTGTCAACTGACAAGGGGGCATTCCCTACTCGTCAGCACCGATTTCTCTCAAATTTATAGAACGTGCAGGGCTTGGCTAGAACGGAAAGTACCCGAAGTGGGAACTCCAGATGGCCAAGCGTATAGAAAATAAAAATTAAAATTAAAATGTTGACTCGGCTCTCGCACCGTATAAAGCCACTTTCGTGTTAACACGCACGCCGATCAATAGTTGGCGTAGCGGTAAGAGCTTGGACTAGTAATTCGGGTCTCGTGTGTTCGACTCCCCGTGTTGAGACTTCTTTTTTCCTCGCAAATTTTATATTATTCATTTTCTAATTAAGCAAAGAGGCGCATAATTCATTTTATTTATTTATTTATTTATTTATTTATTTATACTCAAAAGGCATCATCATCATCATCATCATCTGTTTACCCTCCAGGTTCGGTTTTTCCCTCGGACTTAGCGCCTCAAGGGCAGTGTCCTGGAGCCTCACGACTCTTGGTCGGGGGATACAACTGAGGAGTATGCCCAGTACCTCGCCCAGGCGGCCTCACCTGCTATGCTGAACAGGGGCCTTGTGGAGGGATGGGAAGATTGGAAGGGGTTGGCAAGGAAGAGGGAAGGAAGCGGCCGTGGCCTTAAGTTAGGTACCATCCCGGCATTCGCCTGGAGGAGAGGTGGGAAACCACGTAAAACCACTTCCAGGATGGCTGAGGTGGGAATCGAACCCACCTCTACTGAGTTGACCTCCCGAGGCTGAGTGGACCCCGTTCCAGCCCTCGTACAACTTTTCAAATTTCGTGGCAGAGCCGGGAATCGAACCCGGGCCTCCGGGGGTGGCAGCTAATCACGCTAACCACTACACCACATGGGCGGACCAAAAGGCATACAAAAGGTAAAAAAAAAAAAAAATTGGGATTTCATTGTCAGACTTTTCAACAAGGGATTGTAATTAAAGCGCGTACGAAAAGACTTTGTACATGAAAATTCAAAACTTTATTCCACTATCGGCAGCCCTGAAGATGGTTTTCCGTGGTTTCCCATTTTCACACCAGGCAAATGCTGGGGCTGTACCTTAATTAAGGCCACGGCCGCTTCCTTCCAACTCCTAGGCCTTTCCTATCCCATCGTCGCCAAAGACCTATCTGTGTCGGTGCGACGTAAAGCCGCTAGCAAAAAAAAAAAAAAAAAAAAAAAAAACTTTATTCATTGATATTCGATGCTGTACATGTGTCGGGAAGATATTTATCGTAGAAACAGGGGAAACAATCATTATTGCTACATCTAGCACAAGTCATAAACGCCGCATTTTTACAGCCACATCGCTGTTTCAACGTCTCCATAGAAAAATAGCCTCCACATAGGGTGTCGAACCCAGGACCATCGAATTACTAGTCCGAGCTCTTACCGCTACGCCAACTACTGCTCGGAGTTCGTGTTAACGTAAGTGGCTTATACGGTGCGAGAGCCGCGTCAACATTTTTATTTTTATTTTTATTTTCTATACGCTTGGCCATCTGGAGTTCCCACTTGGGGTACTTTCCTTTCTAGTTAAGCCCTGCATGTTCTACAAATGTGAGCGAAATCGGTGGTGGCGAGTAAGGAATGCCTCCTTGTGAGACATTAAAGATAATCATAAGTTAAATATTCTCGGTGATATACGCGTTATGACCGAACACTAAAAGCGTCTTACAATGTTTCTTTTCATGTATGCGTTGTTGAGGAACGGAAGTAAGTATACGTTAAAAATTCAGTTGTTCTTTGTTTTCCAAACCTGACACTTACACTTAACGTTATTTTTCCTTTTCTCGCCGTTAAATCAGCAGGCACGGGGCTGACCTATTTCAGAAGTTTCAAATATATATTGATGTTTTCAGTATTTTAATTACCCTTTTATATTTATGGTTTGATTAATATGCGAGACTTTTTGTTAGATAAAAAACAGAATTTACAGATCATTTTTTAGAAATTATTTATAGAAGAATGGAAAGACACGTTGACAGAGTTGGGAGAAGATCATTTTGGCTTCAGAAGAAATGTGGGAACACGTGAAGCAATCCTGACTTTACTTGTGATCTTAGAGGACCGAATTAAGAAAGACAAGCTCACGTGCATGGCTTTCGTAGATCTAGAGAAGGCATTCGATAATAGTGATTGGACCAAGCTGTTTGAGATTCTGAAGGTGATCCAGATCAGATACCGAGAAAGGACAGTTATCCACAATCTATACAAAAATCAGTCTGCAGTGATAAGAATCGAGGGCTTGGAAAGGAGAGGGGAGAAACTTCAGCCTTCCCTCACTCCTTTCTGGATTGCTGCCTCTTTTTCAAATGTTTACATAGAACAGGCGATACAGAAAATCGAAGAGGAATTTGGAAAGGGAATCAAAGTCCAGGGAGAGGAAATAAAACCCTGATATTTGCCGATGATATTGTATCTGACTCTGAAAACGATCTGGAGAAATTGGTGAATGGTATGGACAGCTTCTTTGAGAAGGAGTAGAAGATGAAAACAAAATACGTCCAAAACAAAAGTAATGGAGTGCGTTCGAATAAAGTCAGATGATGCAGGAAATATTAGATTAGGAAATGAAGTCTTAAAGGAAGTACTGCAGATGAATATTGCTACTTGGCTAGTTAATAACTAACGATGTCATAAGTAAGGAGGACATAAAATGCAGAGTAGCACAAGGAAGGAAGAGCTTTCTTAAGAAAACAAACTTGCTCACTTCAAGCATTAATATAGGAATTAGAAGCATGTTTCTAAAGAATTTCATCTGGAGCGTGGCATTGTATCGAAGTGAAACATGGACGATAACTAGCTCAGAAAGAAAGAGAGTAGAAGCTTTTGAAATGCGGAACAAGAGATAGAATGATAGAACACATCTTAAGACACCCAGGACTTGTACAGTTGGTTTTTGAGGGAAGTGCAGGCAGTAAGAACGGTAGGGGTAGACCAAGGTATGGATATGACAAGCAGATTAGAGCAGATGTAGGATTTAGTAGTTATGTAGGAAATGACAGTCTGATGCCTTCTTTTAATCGCTTGACTGTTTGATTGTCAGCCCTGTGGTAATACTGGTGGTGGGAAAGCACCGTGTCTACGTCTAATCTAGGAGTCTAGTTCGGCATGGAGAGCTGTATAAAACCAATCTATGGACTGATAACTCAAACAACACAGGTCGGTAAACTACTCATTATATTCTAGGAGTGGTAGCCATGTGATATTGTCGGTGACTTCTTATCAAGGGGATGGGTTTGCAAATCCAGGCCAATGCAGGGTGAGATTTTTGAAATGGAAAGCCGCGTTTCTGTGTTTCCAATTCAACTGAAACTGAAGGTCCCGCGCCCATGATGAGTGCCTACATCAACAGTGTACATGCTAGCTTTGCTTTCAGTCCTGGATTATGATACTTGGACGAGCCATTAACCGAACTGGAGACTCCTAGATTAGATGTAGACACTCTGCTTACCCACCACCAGTATTACCGCGGGCTGACTATCAAACAGTCAAACGATTAAAAGAAGGCATCACACTTTCAACTAATTGAATGATAAAGTATAGTTTACTTCTGGTATTGTGAAAGCCAGGATCCATTTTCGAAGAAAGATGACTGCGAAAGTGTATGCTGTGGTTAGGGAATAATCACATCAGGAGACTTGATGATGTCCATCTCAGACGTAGTCGAAATATAAATTCATACACAAAGCTTAAATTATTATCCACTAAATTTGAAATATATAAATGTAAATTTGTTACCTGTTCATGTTGCTGCTTGTCCGTGTTAGAGTGGCGTCCTCCAATTTCAGGCCAAGAAATCAGGGTTTTAGCAGTTTCATCGGTTGGGATCCTTGGATTTTGATATGCTCAGAACATTTCTCTCCAGATGCAATTCTCCTCTATATTCTTTAATCTCTGTCCGCTCTGAATCTGCTTGAAGAAAGCGCCTTCCAGTTGCCTTCTGTCATCCGAACAGCTGTCTTGAATTACAGCGGTGCATGCCATCTTGATGGGTCGTTTTCTCTGACATCTGCCGTGTAATCACGTAGAAATCTTGTAATTTCGGGTTATCAAATATAATTAAACTGTCTACCAATTTATTTAGTTTGTGTGCGTGTTTGTGTAGTACGTGTGCGATCGTTTATGTATAAAAGAATGTTGTCTTTGACTAGATAAGGTTTCTTTAAATCACATCATAATTTTTTATTATAAGTCCAATATTTTCTCTTTGTTCAAGTGAGCGATTTGTAACCACTTGTGGACTTTTAAGACCAATTGTGGTTGACGTGTTTTCGTCGTATCCTCTTTACCTTTACTCTTACTTTTACTTTCCTCCTCCGTCTGATTTGTTCCTTCGGCACACTGCTTGGCGTCTCCACTTCTGTTAGGATGGCGTTTTCTTCGCTCCCCAAAGTCGTCATCTCTTGTTCGCGCTCTGCCATAGCAGCCGCCAGCGTCGTCGTCGTCGTCGCTGGTACTTCTGTGGTGCTCTCCAGATCTCCTTCTGTTATCATTCTCTCCTCGTAGTATGGCTCTGTCGCTGTCGTGGTGGTGGTCTCTAAATTCTCTTCCGTCGTCATTCTCTCCCTTTCATCGTTTACTTCTGTCGTCGTTGGCATTTCCGTTGTTGCCTCCTCGGTTATCATTCTCTCTTCATAGTACGCATCGGCAGTGGTTGTATCAGCGGCTTCCATCGTTGTTTCTTCCAAACCTCTCATTGTTGTTGCTTGTAAACTTCCCATTGTTGTCTCTTCTAAACGTCCCATGGTTGTTTCTTCCAAACCTCGCATCGTTGTAAAACCTCCCATTGTTGTCTCTTGCAAACGTCCCATGGTTGTTTCTTCCAAACCTCGCATCGTTGTAAAACCTCCCATTGTTGTCTCTTGCAAACGTCCCATGGTTGTTTCTTCCAAACCTCGCATCGTTGTAAAACCTCCCATTGTTGTCTCTTCTAAACCTCCCATGGTTGTTTCTTCCAAATTTCGCATCGTTGTAAAACCTCCCATTGTTGTTTCTTGTAAACCTCCTATTGTTGTTGTTTCTTGTAAACCTCCTATTGTTGTTGTTTCTTGTAAACCTCTCATTGTTGTTGTTTCTTGTAAACCTCCCATTGTTGTTTCTTGCAAACTTTCCGTTGTTGTTTCAACATTTTCTGTGCTCATTTCTTCGAACGGTGTCATTGTACTTGTACCTTCTTCCATACTCTCGGTTGTCGATGTTGCTTCGCTCTCTGCTGCTGCTGCTGCTATTCGGAGTTTTTCTGCCATTGCTCTCAATTGGCACGGGGTGAGGGTGGCGTTGTTGGTACTGTTGGTTTCTTCAGGACTGCCTTGTTCGATGGTCAACCATGTTCTTTTGATCATGTCAGAACCTTTCTCTGCTATCATGATGGTAGGAGCGTTGGTGTTCCCACTTACAATGTAGGGCATGATGGAGGCATCGATAACCCTCAGCCCGTTGATGCCGTACACTTTGAGTTCAGGGTCGACCACTGCGTTCCTGTCGAAGGCAGGGCCCATCTTGCACGTCCCTACCGGATGGTTCATTGCCGCTGTGTACTGGGTCGCAGCGCATGTCCAGTAGGCGAACGATCCGAACCGGAAGTTGGCGCACAGTGGTAGCGGCGTCACATTCAGGGTGATTCCTAAGCTGGGCAGCACTCTCGTCTGCGACATTCTTGCGCCGAACAGCAAGCCTTCTATCAATATCTGCATGTCGGGAGCGTCCCGCAAGTAGTTGGGGAATATCCTAGGTGGCATGAATGGATCGGTCGTGTTGATAACCAGAAGACCTCGACTTCTAGGTCTAAGCACTGTGGGACGTACGTTAATCCTGTTGTAGTAACAAAGTGGTTCTAAAGGTCCTGAGCTGTCTTCACAGGTCACCGAACTCGTGCTGGAGTTGTCAACAGGTGCAGCAACAACAGGTTGTGTAGTGGTGTTCACTTGTGTATCATTATCGCAACTGAAGATGCTTTTGTAAGGAGGAAAAGTGGGCTTAGGTGTCGTTGTTGTCGTTGTTGTTGTTATGAGATCCACCTGAGTATTGTTGGGTGGTTCGTAGGCAGATTCAAACAAGTACTGTATGTCAGGGTAGTGATTCATTAGCCTCGCATACTGTGAACGTCCGAATGCAGACACTTGCGAGATACCTGTTGTAGCTAACGGTCCTCTCGCGTCTCTGACATAATCAATAATATCCTTCAATCTCTGGTTAGAGTTCAGAGGTGTCGTGTCAGTCTCCCTCAGAACGAACTGAATCCCAGCTGAGCTCACGTGATCTTGCAGGTTGTAACCGACACTTAGATCCTGTATTACTCTTATGTTCAACGGTGCCAGATATTCTGTTGGACCTACACCAGAAAGCATTAACAACTGCGGAGAATTTACTGTTCCAGCACTAATAATAACTTCTTTGCTTGCATATGCCTCCAAGATATTACTTCTGTTGTTCTCCATCACGTATTGAACTCCTGTTGCATTTCTTGATTGTTCGTCTATCAGTATTTTGATTACCCTCGCGTTGGTTAGGACTGTCAAGTTTGGCCGGCTGTCTCTGATTGGCCGTATGAAGGCGCTGTTCGTGCTGAATCTTTCGCCATTCTTAGAGGTGGTCTGCGCTAACATCACCCCCTCTTGTTCAGCCCCATTGAAATCTCTCTCAGTGAATCCTAATTCCAGAAAGGCATGCAGTATTCCTCTCACGTTGATGTCTTGGTAAGGGAATCGCTCTACAGCAAGATAACCCCCTCTGCCATGATATTTAGAATCCGCTATTGTTGGATCTCTGTTATCCTCCGATTTGATGAAGTATTTGAGGACGTCTTCGTATCCCCAACCGGTGTTCCCAATGTCTGCCCAGTGATCGTAATCTTTGCGGTTACCTCTCACGTACATCATGTAGTTGTGGACACTTGAACCGCCCAAGACTTTCCCTCTCGGCCAAGGACAACCCACACCGCCACAAGTTCGTTCTCCAGGTTGCGATCGGTAGTTCCAGTCTATGGCAGACCTGTTCCCTACAAGATAGGGCGCGAAGGCAGGTACATCTGCTTCGTAAGGCTCTTCACCACCTGCTTCGATAAGGAGAACAGTCCAGTTTTGGATTTCTGACAGTCTGTTGGCGATCACACACCCTGCTGAGCCGCCTCCCACTACTATGAAATCAAACGTGTTGTTTCCTGTTTGAGGTGGTGGTGATGGTGCGGTGGTACTTGTCATGTTGGTGTCCCTGAGCGTACTGATGAGAGCCATGAATACTGTGGTCAAGTTGATGACTGCGTTAGGACACGTGGCTGTAGTGTTGGTGGCCGCCTGCAGAGCTGACTGCAGCGTCGCGTTCAGCACAGCCGTGTCCATGGTAACGGCACCTGCAAGGACAGAAACAATACAATGTCTTAGTGTGTTTCGCCATTCTGTCAGCAATACATAGTCGCTTAGAATGGAGACGTCTTATGTAACAAAAAGTAATTTTATAGCAGAGCCAAAACACAGTCCAGTGGTTGAAAATGTGAAACAAAATTCGGCCAGTTACTACCGTACGAGGGCTATAAATAAAGTCGTGGCAGCGTAGTCCAGACACTCTTACGAACATCCAAAAAACTTTGAAGGATGTGTAAAAGTATTATGCTGGACAGTACGGATTTGTCCTGTTTACTGTTACTTCCGTGTCTTTTGTACATAATATAATTTCGACCCATATCTATATTTTGGAGACAGTCAGAATTTGTGTTTGTGCGATGATTCGTTACAAATTCCTCCATCAGAATAGGCTAAACCAGTTGTCTACTAAAATGTGTTGCTTGGGCGTATAATAAATGCAAAACAAGGAAACGAGGACACGTGTCAAAATAGTTCCATATTTCAATGGTTATAAGACTAAAACTGTATGATATTTTGTCTTCAGCTGTTGACACGTTTTTCGCTCAGCTCCATGGCTAAATGGTTACCGTGTTGGTCTTTGGTTACAGGGGTCTCGTGTTCGATTCCCGAAAGGATCGGGATTTTTAACACCACGAGATGGTGTCTGTTTTGTTTGTTCCGGATGGGCTCGAAAACTACTGGCCTGATTGACCTGACGTATGGTAAAGGATACAGCTCGAGTCACTTTTGATTTTCATACGTATTTCACGCAATTAGACAGAAACATTGCTCCATAATAATTTTTGTAAATCTGTTTGTGTAAACGATTGATGAGATGTCAATCCTTTGTTACTCACATTCTTCTAAACCAGCAAAAAGGGTAATTCTCTCCCAAGGAGTGGATTCAAACACCCCAACATTGAGGACAGAAGCAAAACCTCGCCTGTCGCGTTATTACATAGCTGTCTTAGCCGCCCAAAACATGGCATTGTAAGAATAATATTACCATATTCACAATTTTCCGTCAAACGTGCGGTTGTTAAAAGATAGACAAGTACTGCCTTGGGAGGGGAAATACTTCCGGTAATACGCGGGGAATATTATGGATACATGCTTTGTCCTTTTCATAGTGTACTATCATAATTTAAGCCTTCTAATATTATGACCAATCTTTATTCCCCATAAGATATACGTCAGTGACTGAATGTAGTAATATGTGACAGCCCGCACCTTCGTATCAGTATCATACAAATACCTGCGTGAACGCCGCTTCACTTCATATGCTATTTGCTTATCTGCACATTCGCGCTGTAGCGCGATTGATACTTCGCCTTCGGTCACGTGACTTCTCGAGCTTGCTTCGAACAGGCTCGAACCTCGGTGCGTATCGGGTCGGCTCGATCCCGCTCGAACACGGATATCGTTTGCCCATCACTAGTGCGGATTAGACGGGCATCCAGTTGGGAGTGTTGTTGCTGTGTGGCGTTGAAGTGAAGAGTGTCCATTTCACCGCTCTAATTAAAAAGGTGATCAGCTTTCTTGGATTAAATTCGCGGTTGCCCTTGGCATAAAATGCATCAGAATGTTATCGGGGATTACTTGAAGCCTGCGGCGATGTATTACCATATAGGACGGTTGTACGGTGTGTCAAGGCGTTTCGTACGGGTCTGAATGAGACTGGCGTTCATTCCGTACTTACAAGACATGAGTCCTTGGGGCTTCGGCCTGTTTCCCAAGTTGAAGAAACCCTTCAGTAGGATGCTCCGTCGCTCTGATCAACAGAGAATACCTTGCCAATGGTCTCCGACGGCTTGCGGATATTTGGCGAAAGGTAATAGACTTTGTGGGTGAATACATTGAAGGAAAATAAAGTAATTTTACTTGTTATTTCGTTAAATATTTAGTTCCATAAATATTGGCACTACTTTCTTGATAGCCCTCGTACGTACATCTTCATTATAGATAGACTGTTGTGCCTTTCAGCGTTTAGTCTGCAGGTCTCTGTGAATTTACTAAACGCCAGTTACAAATTATGAAATAGTGTGTATGGCAGTCATATCTATTACAAAAAGAAATCATTTTGTTGTTTTACAGTTTTAATTTTGCGTTGACAAGTGTCATAATGTGCGAGATACGAGATAGCGGTGTTCGTTTAGTTTAAGCAATCCTGTTGGATATTTTAGTAGGTGAACTTCACTGAACGATCCGAAGGCTTCGGTATAGCCACAACAAAATATTGCAGATACGAGGTCTCCATTCTATACTGCTGTTATTTTCCTACCCTAAGAGACAAATTATTTACACGGTGACTTGGTTTCGGAAATACTTTTAATCTATTCGACATGGATTCTAATATTTATACCCTTCCTAATTCTGACAAGACCGTTAATTTCTTTGCAGTTAGATCGTGATGTATTCGCCAAACGATACCATTTAAAATGTTTCTATGGAAAAATATTTATACGAAAAATGGATACTTGGTTTTACAGATAAAATATAATAACAAAAATTGCTGAAACAAACTGAAAGAATACAAATATATGTCAAATGCTTCACTTCTCCCCCAGTCACGGGTCACCACCTACTGGGAAGACAGTATTTGGTTACTGTAGTCGTAACAATTGCACGCGGTTAGTTCTGTTAGTCTTTCTTTCTTTCTTTCTTTCTTTCTTTCTTTCTTTCTTTCTTTCTTCATCTGTTTATCCTCCAGGGTTGGCTTTTCCCTCGGACTCAGCGAGGGATCCCACCTTTACCGCCTCAAGGGCAGTGTTCTGGAGCGTGAGATATTGGGTAAGGGATACAACTAGGGAGAAGAACCAGAACCTCCCTCAGGCGGCCTCACCTGCTATGCTGAACAGGGGCTTTGTGGGGGATGGGAAGATTGGAAGGGAGAGACAAGGAAGAGGAAAGCAAGTGGCCGTGGCTTAGGTTAGGTACCATCCCGGCATTTGCCTGGAAGAGAAGTGGAAAACCACGGAAAACCACTTCCAGGATAGCTGAGGTGGGAATCGAAGCCACCTCTACTCAGTTGACCTCCCGAGGCTGAGTGGACCCCTTTCCAGCCCTCGTAAATTTCGAAATTTCTTGGCAGAGTCGGGAATCAAACCCAGGCCTCCGGAGGTCGCAGGTAATCACACTAACCACTACACCGCAGAGGCCCTTTTCTGTCCCATCATCGCCACAAGACCTATCTGTGCTACATAAAGCAGAGTGTAATAATATATATTATTATTTATTATTGTCTAACCATTTTCCCGTCCAGTGTTGGTTTTCCCTCGGACTCAGAGAGGGATTGCACCTCTACCGTCTCAAGAGCAGTGTCCTGGAACGTGAGATATTTGGCCTGGGGATGAAACTGAGGGGGAGGACGTGTCCCTCGCCCAGGCGACCTCACCTGCTATGCTGAACGGGAACTTTGTGGGGGTGTGGGAAGATTGAAAGGGATAGACCAGGAAGAGGGAAAGAAGCGGCCGTGCCCTTATGTTAGGTACCATCCCGGCATTTGCATGGAGGAGAAGTACGGAAACCACGGAAATCGACTTCGAGGATGGATGAGGTGGGAATCGAACCCCCGCCTGCTCAGTTGACTTTCCGAGGCTGACTAGTCCCCGTTTTAGCCCTCGTACAATTTTTCAAATATCGTGGCACAGCTGGGAATTGAATCCGTGTCTCCGCGGGTGGCAGCTAATCACACTAACTACTACACCACAGAGGCGGCTACGGATAGAATAGAATAATAAGGTACGTTACTTCATACATTTCTTTCGACCTGTTCTGTCTGCATGTCATTTCTTGTAATTGACAGCCTCGATATCTTCTTAACAAGTGCATTGTTATTTTCAATGTCATTTACTGTCAGTTCGTAACATCTTACATTTGTACACTTTATGCGTGTTTCTTTTTTAACGTTAGTTGTTTTAAGTGTGGGATAATCTTTTTAGTTTCCTCGACATTCACAGCTTTTTTTTTTTTTTTTTTTTTAAATATAGACATATCCCGAAAGTAATGTAGTAGCTTGCTCATTTACTGCTCTCTTTGGTATCTTGCATTTTTTTTCTTTTTCGCGAATGATTCACTCAGCTGGTGTGACTAACAAATGTTGATACTGTGCGGAAATTGAGTTGATCGCCGCGTGTAGTAACAAGTAGATCTGGATAAAGTGTGTAAGAAATATGAACTGAACAGTCCTTAAGAGTTTAATAATGACTTGCCAGTATTGCTCCACTCGTCGTAATCGCTAGTGAGCGAAGTCGACTTACTGACCGACTGCATGACTGGCTTGTGTATGCAGCAAGCAACTCGACTGCTGTACAAAACCATGACTGATCATTAGATGGCGCTGCGAGATCGGGATTTGGTTCAAAGTGTAGTACTCCAGCGCCATCTAGCGGCATGACTTAGAAATTGATGCCGTGCCGCTGCATAGTGGCAGGCCATGGAACTCGCTGATCGACATTGGTTCATGCTAAGCTCGCAACTTGTAGGCGGCTGTGATTTGAACGCTGCGTTATTTTGAACGTTCGTGTTGATGGAACAGCAACACTCATGTAACTGTCGCTTTGTGTTTTGCCGACTAAATATCGTGTTCTCTCTATGTGGTGTATATATTTTGTCTAGTGACAAAAGCGAGTTAGGTGGATTTTGTAACGGAAATTCCAAATGCTGGGGTTGTACCTTAAGGCCACGGCCCCTTCCTTACTACAGCTAGCTATTTCCTATCACATCGTCGCCATAGTAAGGACCTATCTGTGTCGTTGTGACGTAATTCCAATTGAGAAAAAACGGACACACTATCAATTGTTGGCAATTAACAGCCCGGATGTTTGGACTTTAATAGGTTAGAATGCAAACTAATTTGGGTAGTAGAAAATGTGACGAGAGTAGCAGAACTTCTAGGGGTTATAATAGACTCTATCCCTCATTTTGATACAAATCTTTTTTTTGTTTTTGTTTTTGTTTATAGTTGCTTTACATCGCACCGACACAGATAGACCTTATGGCGACGATGGGATAGGAAAGGCCTAGGAGTTGGAAGGAAGCGGCCGCGGCCTTAATTAAGGTACAGCCCCAGCATTTGCCTGGTGTGAAAATGTGAAACCACGGAAAACCTTTCTTCAGGGCTGCCGACAGTGGGGTTCGAACCCACTATCTCCCGAATACTGGACTGGCCGCACTTAAGCGATTGCAGCTATCGAGCTCGGTGATGCAAATCTCATAGCTGAACTGTTGTGTGGGGAAAAGCATACGTGCTACTCGCTTTGCAAAGTTTGCATTCTAACATATTTCTGCCTGAAAGTCCGCGCTCTAATAATATTATTTACTTCCCACTAACTTTTTATTCGGTTTACGGTTGCCCCGAAGTGCCGGAATTTTGTCTCGTAGGAGTGCTTAGAAAGGCATCGCTCATCCGTCCTCCAGTTACTGGTCCTGATATTATCAGCGGTTAACTACGATATTTTTGACGTATATTGAATGGATTTATCTCTCATGGACATTTTGAGAAACTTTAGAAGAGACTTTAGAATGCTTTTTTGACACTGATATGCTTAATTAAAGCAAATCTTCTTTCGGTATCCAATACGGGATCAGTAGAGCCATGATTTCTATGCACAATCAAATCTCAAAATATGCACTATCAAAATTCAGTTCGTTTTGAAACGTACATCATCATCATCATCATCATCATCATCATCATCATCATCATCATCATCATCATCATCATCATCATCTGTTTACCCTCCAGTTTCGGCTTTTCACTCGGGCTTAGCGAGGGATCCCACTTCTACCGCCTCAAGGGCAGTGTCCTGGAGCTTCAGACTCTTGGTCGGGGATACAACTGGGGAGAATGACCAGTACCTCGCCCAGGCGGCCTCACCTGCTATGCTGAACAGGGGCCTTGTGGAGGGATGGGGAGATTGGAAGGGATAGGCAAGGAAGAGGGAAGGAAGCGGCCGTGGCCTTAAGTTAGGTACCATCCCGGCATTCGCCTGGGGGAGAAGTGGGAAACTACGGAAAATGATCTTTGGACGTCACAAGAAGTGACAAGTGCATACTTCAGTGAAGACATTAGGGACAAAGTGCCTTTTATAAGCTTGACGAATTCAAAATAAGTATTTCAACGGATCTCTTCCGTCAATGAGTAATGCACAATTTACGATTCAATTTATAGCAATGTATAACTGGAACACCTTATTCCTAAGAATTACAGACATCGACGTGGGGCCTTCCGGCTTACGTCAATGTTTACTCAAGGAGCAGATATGAAAGTGCTTGGTTAATTAGATTATAGGACCTCCACCGTATGTACTAACTTTGGTTGTTACCTAGGATGCCAGGAAAACATTCTTTCCGTCTGTCAATAATAGACATATGTATAATGAGGAAAAATGGTCCCGAATTCTGCAAACCAACATTCATAAAAGGCACGATCATGCAAGTTAACATATATGCGGCGAAGTCGGAAGAAAAATCATATTATGCAATATTAAACGTCGAAATATTCGCTATTAAATCCAAAATATTTTAAATATGCATTATGCATGACTTTCCTCCCAAAAAGACCAAAACATGCAAACATGCACGGAAAAAGAACGGTTATTTGGAATCGTCAAATCATACAACGAATTGAGAACTGTAACCAGCTTATTTAAAAACATGCATTTGCATGGAAATCTGGGCTCTAGTGATCAGTATTACTTGTTATTTTAATATAGGTGTAGTGGAAGCGTACCTTTCTCTTAAGCGGATGTACTGGGTTCGAATACCGACCAGACCAGGAATTATGATAGTAGAGTGGGACCATCTGAGGAGGTGTATGATGCGGCAGGCAGTGGACTTGGTTGGGAAAACCAAGGAATAAGGCTGATGTGGTTACGCTGGGCACGTTGCACTCCATTATATACAGGCCGTCTGGTTGGGAAGCAGTCGCCTTGGCAAGGTAAGACACTTAATAAGCTCTTGCGCCACGTGCTTGTTTGTTAATAACAAACGTAAAGACATAAGAGTTATGCAAAGGAAGAATTCGACTGGAAACTAATTTTTGATGTGAAATCCTGAATCAGAGCGATGTCAGCGAGGAAAATTAATTTTATAATTTATTCGAAAAACAGCCTATTCGGTACTACATACCGGTAGGCTGTCGGCGTGTGAAAAATGTCTGATGACACTTGCGGTATTTGCTCGAAAAATTAATTAATATTCATGCATTCATCGCCGAACAGAAATTCGTTTTTTTTTTTCTTCTTGTAGAGTCAAACGGAACGTCGAAATTGAAACGCGGACAACCTGCATGTTGCCAAATAAAAATTCCTGTGTGCTCAGGTCATACGATTATTATTCTCTTTTTGAAATTCATGTCCATCTCTGTGGTGTAGTGGTTAGCGTGATTAGCTGCCACCCCCGTAGGCCCGGGTTTGATCCCCGGTTCTGCTACAAAAATTGAAAAGTGGTACGAGAGCTGGAATGGGGTCCACTCAGCCTCGGGTGGTCAACTGAGCAGAGGGGAAGGGGGTTCGATTCCCACCTCAGCCATCCTGGAAGTGGTTTTCCGTTGTTTGCCACTTCTCCCCCAGGAAAATGCCGGGGTGGTTGGTACCTAACTTAAGGCCACGGCCGCTTCTTTTCCTCTTCCTTGTCTATCCCTTCTGTTCTTCCCATCCCCGTACAAGGCCCCTCTTCAGCATAGCAGGTGAGGCCGCCTGGGCGAGGTACTGTTTCTACTCCTCAGCTGTATCCCCCCGACCCAATGTTTCAAGCTCCAGGATGCTGCGATTGAGGCACTAGAGGTGGGATCCCTCGCTGAGTCTGAGGGAGAAACCAACCCTGGAGGGTAAACAGATTAAGAAAGAAAGAAAGCAAGAAAGAAAATCATATGATCATAAATTTATTTCTCTGTCATATCCATCTATCAATGGCTTCTTTCACATGACCGCCTGCCGTAAGACAGTCTGCACAGTTGCTAGGGTCACACTAACTTCCATCACTGAAATTTTAAAGTGATCCCCAGTCATAAGACATATTTATGTTAAAAGGAGATAATGTCGGTTTGTTTGTACCGGGTAAACTCAAAAACTACTGAACCAATATAGCTGAAATTTGGTACCGATACAGTTTGAAATCCCGAGCCACGCAAGGGATGTTTTAGATTTTTATAACAGGGCGAATTGGCCGTGCGGTTAGGGGTGCGCAGCTGTGAGCTTTCACCCGCTGGATAGTGTGTTCGAACACCACTGTCTGCAGCCGTGAAGGTGGATTTCCTTGGTTTCCTATTTTCACACCAGGCAGATGCTGGGGCTGTTCCTTAATTAAGGTCACGCCCACTTCCTTCCCCACTCTTAGGCATTTGCTATCCCATCGTCGCTATTAGACCTATCTGTGTCGGTGTGACGTAAAGTCAATTGTATAAAAGAATTTCGCCGTTTCCATCTACTGAGGTATTTTACAGGGATGTCACAATTTTGGTCAGTTTTTGCCCTACGTCAGTGAAGTACAACGTGTGGCTCTGAAATTAGGTTTTCTGCAAGAAACGTCAGGTGCATTTCCTCCATAACTCTAACGGATTTCGAGAACATTAATCTTTCTCGTGCTTTTCGCTATGGTCGCCTTCACTGATGAATAAGCTACTTATTTCGTGCGTGAGTAGGTGTCACGCGAAGCCATGTTCGTCATCATTCGGGTAAAGTCGTTGTTCGTTTGTATTTTAGCGAATTATTATATTATATTATATTATATTATATTATATTATATTATATTATATTATATTATATTATATTATATTATATTATATTATATTATATTATATTATATTATATTATATTATATTATGTTATATTATATTATATTATATTATATTCCGGCTCCATGGCTAAATGGTTGGCGTGCTGGACTTTGGCCACAGGAGTCCCGGGTTCGATTCCCGGCGGGGTTGGGAATTGTAACCAAAATTGGTTAATTTCGCTGCCACGGAGGCTGGGTGTATGTGTCGTCTTTATCGTCATTTCATCCTCATCACGACGCGCAGGTCGCCTGCGGGAGTCAATTCAAAAGTCCTGCATCTGGCGAGCCGAACTTGTCCTCGGACACTCCCGGCACTAAAAGCCATACGCCATTTTATTAATTTATAGTATAGTTTAGTTTAGTTTAGTTTAGTTTAGTTTAGTTTAGTTTAGTTTAGTTTAGTTTAGTTTAGTTTAGTTTAGTTTAGTTTGTGTCGTGTCGTGTCGTGTCTTGGTGTATTGTGTGTTATTTATTTTTTATTTTATTTTATTACTCGTTGCCATTTTCTGCCGCCACCCACTGATGCTATTTAGTGTAGATCCCACCCAAAGTCGCTGGGACTTCGTTTCGAAGGACAGTGGCTAAACTAAAGTACATCTCCAGCTCATTGTGCATAGGCATACATCATTTCTGATGCCTCTTTCAATTTATTAGCATTATTATGAATTTTTGTAGCATATATGCATGGCTGTCAAAAAAAAAAATGATACAAACTCTAGTTATGAATTCATTTTGCAAATAATTTGATTAATAAGAACGTGCACTCTTGTCATGAAATGTTATTCTTTCTTTTGACTATACTTTGGTTCCAAGAACTTTGTTCTTATCAGTCTTATCTCAACTCTGTTAAGTATTTTCGGTTTTGCAATTTGCTTTACGTCAAACCAACAATGACACGTCTTAAGGCGACGGTCGGTCGGATAGGAATGGTCTAGGAGCGGAAAGGAAGCGACCGTGGCGTTAATTAAGGTACGGCCCCAGGAAATGCCTGGTGTAAAAATGGGAGACCAAGGAAAACAATCTTCAGAGGTGCCGACAGTGATGTTTGAACCTACTACCTCCAAAGCACGCAGCCACTATCTCGGTCCGTAAAATAATGATTGGGCGTCGTCATAAGCATTGTAATGCACTGCCTGTTTGATGTTAACAATAGTGAAAGGATGGTGCATCATACCTGCTAGCTGTCGAACTTCTTTATAAAGTGCAAAACAACTTTCACCTGCCATTTTTTGCGCGAAGGCTTACTGATTTTTTTTTTACCTCTCCACCCCCAGCTGGATTTCCCCACAAGATTTAAAACGTGTTGTCGGCTAGAGTTGCTTCTTGACTGGCTTGTTTGTCACATCGTGTTCAACAGAGCAATGAACACAGTAGTTGTGTTGTTTTCTGTCTGCAGAGGGATTCTGAGAACCGTGGCCATGAAACTTGAATTGGAATGTCACACTTTTCCTACCGAACAGCACCTTGAAACTTTGGTGACAATCAGGTAACCGATGTGCTACGAGAAGCTACTTTAATCTCCTGCAAGGCCCCGAAATTGAGGCTGGTATCGTTCAAGGCCAGACGGTAAAGCATGCAGCCAGACTACTTTTGCGACACGAGGTTGGAGTATTTGAGACACCGGATGTTTGGACAGTAATAGGTTAGAATGCAAACTAATATGGTTATTAGGAATTGTGCCTGTTTTTCCACAGTGTAGCGAGAGTAACATAAGCTCTAGGGGTTCTGATTGACCGTACGCACAATGTTCATGCAAATCTTATAGCATAATTGGTGTGCAGGCTACAGTATACCTGTTGCTCTTTTCAGTAAGTGTGCATTACTGCTTAAAAATTCAGGCTCTATTGAGCACCTTTAAATACCATTGTCCGGCTCCATGGCTAAATGGTTAGTGTGCTGGCCTTTGGTCGCAGGGGTCTAGGGTTCGATTGCCGGCACTTTCAGGAAATTTAACCATAATTGGTTAATTTCGCTGGCACGGGGCTGGGTGTATGTGTCGTCTTCGTCATCATTTCATCCTCATCACGACGCGCAGGTCGCCTACGGGAGTCAAATCAAAAGACCTGCACGTGGTGAGTCGGAGTCCTCGGACACGCCATTTCTTTCAATACCATCGGACTGAGCTTGGTTTGATGCCATCAACTTGAGGTCAGAATGCCAGCGTTCCACCACATGAGCTACTCAACCCTGTCGTCATTAGCAGTCTGAAAAAGTTTACCTGTTCATCCACTGTAACCATATCTAAATCCGGAAGCCATCAAGAAGATACTTTTTTTGTTTCCTGATAGAGCAAGAGCGAATGGTACTTGAAGCGGCACTAAGTAATATGTGCAGAAAACTACAAACTCAGTTCGTGTAGATGACACGATTTCCGTTACTCTATTGCATTGCTACTTTTTATCATCGCTCGATTCTTTACGTCTGTTTGGTCTGGCAGTTGACGGTATCACACTTAAGACTATTGAAGAAGGCTGTGAAGCATTATTCCCGGTTGGTCAAGCACGGCGATCACTGCGGAATAGTTTATTTTTATTCGAGAGGTACAGTTCGAGGTTGCGTGTTGAGAACTTCAACTGTCATTTGCTGGATTTTCTTTTTCCATGACAGACGTACGTGCCTGCCTCTTACCCGGAGGCTCCGGGTTCGATTCCCGGCCAGGTCAGGGATTTTTACCTGGACTTGAGGGCTGGTTTGAGGTCCACCCAGCCTACGTGATTAGAATTGAGGAGCTATCTGACATTGAGATAGCGGCCCCGGTCTAGAAAGCCAATAAATACGGCCGAGAGGATTCGTCGTGTTGACCATACGATACCTCGTAATCTGCAGGCCTTCGGGATGAGCAGCACTCGCTTGGTAGACCAAGGTCCTTCAACGGTTGTAGTGCCATGGGGGGGGGGCGACAAAGGTACCCTTTTCTCCTTAACTACTTAAGGTGTGAATCTGAAACTTGATAGATAGGCAGGCTAAACACTGTCACATATCTTCGTGCAAGGGAATTACGAAATATAAAATTTTATGGACTGGAGATATTAATATATTTTTAAAATTCGAAATGGGCATGAAATTAAAGACGCTTGCAGGCGTTGAATCATCAAGATATTAGAAATCTCTGAAATAAATTACAATATACAGGACCTCAACGTTGCTAAGGAAAAGGTCTATAAATATGACAAAAATTGAAATTTGAAAAAATGTTTTTTCAAAAACATTTTATCTGACTAATGTATGTAGCTAGGAACAATGTATTTTAAACCAGTGTGCAAAATTTGTTTTATTTCTAGCTCAAATAGTGTCCGAGTTATAGAGAATTTAGGTAATCAATTAATGTTCGTACACATTTCCCTTTAAGTCTCTACATGTGCTGCTAGAATTCGCGGAATCACCGCAAAGTCTATATGGCGCGAGATCTCATTGTCAGAGCCCGGATGTTTAGGTAGTATCAGGTTAGCCAGTAGTACACCAAAATACCTAGGTGTAACATTAGACAGATCACTGACATATCGAAGTCACATAGAAAAAACAGCCGCCAAACTTAAGACCCGTAATAACTAAAGCCTGGATTTTTATGCAGTAACAGGTTAGATTGCAAAACTAATTTGGTTAGTAGGTAGTGTCGGCCACCCGCTCTTCAACAATGTAGCAAGAGTAACATAAATTATGGGGGTTCTGATGAGCAGTACCCCTACTGTTTATGCAAACCCCATAGCACAGTCGTTGTGAAGGTAGACTATACTTACTACTCGCTTCAGTAAGTTTTCATTCTAACCTATTAATGCATAAAAATCCGGGCTCTAGTAATAACCTGCTGAGCAAGTTAGCTGGAACTTCATGGGGAGCTGACGCCAATACTTTGCGAACTACCGCCTTAGCCATGGTGTATTCTACAGCTGAGTATTGTGCCGGAATATTGTTAAATAGCTCTCACTGCAATCTAATTGATATCCAACTTCGCCAGGCTATGCGTATTGTATCCGGCACGCTGTACTCAACTCCAGTGCAATGGTTACCTGTCCTTTGCAAGAATAAGGCCCTTCCTATCCATCAGGATATAAAGCAGAACACTACAACTAGGCTGTAATCAAGAAAACCAGCGTGGAAGACAGCTTTGGGCCTGGCATGTCCTGGGTTCAATCCCAGGAATGCCTGGAGAGAAGAGTGGAGGATGTCGTCTCCCAGTGGCTTATGTGATATCTCCGACCCTAGCATGAAACTGGCTGGCTATAGTCTGCCCTGTGCCGTTTGGTCAACCCTGAACAGGATCCCATGTTGTGTTGGTAGGACTGGCGCAGCCTTACATCTGTGGGGATGGGTAGATTCTCCCTGCTGTGACTGTAGGTTCAAGTGCAGTCTATCAAGCACATAGTTCAAGAGTGCCCCCTACGTGCATTTCCTGGCTCTGTGGAGGAATTTTTTGAAGTAACACCAGAAGTGATTACATGGATAAGAAATTTGGACATTAAAATATAAAAGTGAAGTCCTAATGTTGTCACCAACTTGTATATTTGTATATTTTGATTGTCATGTTCACACCATACGATAATAATAACGGTTATTTCATTGATAACTCCTTTATAAAACTGTACGTTAACTCAAGTTACTCGGTGATACGTTACTGGCAAAGAAATAAACAGTGATGGGAAAAGTACAAGAAAAAGTAACTGGGTTACCTGAGAAATATTTTTCTCAATTAAAATTACAAATAACTCTCTCAACAAGTAATCAGTGAAATTACAATCACAGCACGTATGGAAATCGCTGAACTGTTTCACATGAAGCTGGAATAATACGAACGTATGCAAGGAAAATATGTTACTTTATTTTTTAAATATTTTTCAGCATAGAGGCAATAAATGGCTATCACCAGTAGGTGAGACTTAACGCGATAGCTTTGAACATGCGAAATGATTTTTCCCCATAATTTTTATTTCAGCCAATGACTTTTGGCTTATCAAATACTTTGTTTTTTTACTTTACAAATAAAAATAATTCAATAGAAAGTATTAAAAGGTTGAGGAGGTAACTACAATGAGGAAAGGAAGACTATCATTTTAAGGACACAATAAGAGGATGAATCCAAAGAGACTGGTACACAGGATACTTAGTCCACAAGGAAAATGGAATGTACAACCTTTATGGTTTAAGGAGGTTCACAAGTGGTGGGGATCCAGGAGGGAGAAACTCGTCAAGTCACGCAAAATCTCGGTTGAAGAGCGACAAAGGGGAAGCCAAAGACTCAAGAACATGTGGAAGGAGTGCAAAGAAAAGGGACTAAGTTTGAGAGATGTAGTGGACTGTGTAAACGTGGTCCATGGATGACCGTAGCCAGTGAAATAATTGGTTCTTTGAAATCTCATCGCTAAGTCTAGACCTCTTAGGGGGAAAATATATCTTTGATTTACTCAAAACTCGCCCTCCAGGAGCACTCTGCGTTTAATTTTCAGAACATCGTTGGTAAAATGTGATATTTTTGGAAGTACTGGAGAGGTGCGAGAAAGCACCTCGTCCAGAACTGGTGAAGTTAGTGGTTCCGCTGTAGAAGAACTGATTTTTTAAATAATCATCAGCATTTACTTTCCCCCGTTCCTGCCCCCGTACTACAAAGTATTTATTACTAGAATGTAACGATTATAATTGTGTATTAAGAAGACCGAACGAGTTGGCCGTGCGGTTAGAGGCGCGCAGCTGTGAGCTTGCATTCGGGAGATAGTGGGGTTCGAACTCCACTGTCGGCAAGCCGATGGATTTCCGTGGTTTCCCCATTTTCACACCAGGCAAATGTTGGGGCTGTACTTTAATTAAGGCCGCTTCCTTCCCACTCCTATCTCTTTCCTGTCTCATCATCGCTTTGAGACCTAACTATGTCGGTGCGACGTAAAGCAAATTTTAAAAAAATCAAGTAAAAATTACTAAGAATGTAATTGTTGCAAGTAATCCGATTAATTTTCATCAGTTACTTCCCAATTCTGTAAATAACTGTAAATGATGTAGAAAGTAAATCTAAATACATGTAAAAATTAGCTGTAAGTGAATCGGGAAACGATAGTGATGGACAAATTTAAACGTATTTCTCCCTGAAATGTCGTATGGCTTTTTAGTGCCGGGATATCCCAGGACGGGTTCGGCTTTCCAGGTGCAGGTCTTTCTATTTGACACCCGTATGTGACCTGCGCGTCGTGATAAGGATGAAATGATGATGAAGACAACACATACACCCAACCCCCGTGCCATTGGAATTAATCAATTAAGGTTAAAATCCCCGACCCGGCCGGGAATCGAACCCGGGACCCTCTGAACCGAAGGCCAGTACGCTGACCGTTCAGCCAATGAGTCGAGCGTATTTCTCCTTAATAAGTATTCTCAGATCCCAGGTTCCCTATCCCAAAAGGTTTAGTAAAATATCCCTTACATCCTGTTTTATTTTTGCGTGCCTTTACTTTAAAACCCTGTAGTTGAATTTCTTATGATTTGTCAATCGCCTGCAATACAAGGATTTCGGAGTGAACATTTTCGTAAGAACACCCACCCACGCCAGTTAGGCCAATGATAACTGCTATTATGATATCTGAATAAAGTGGCTGGTAAGTGGATTGTTAGGGCAAGGTTTTTAAACTGCTGCCCTCAAATCTTTATCTGTACCACTGCGTTCTCTGCCATTCGAACACCTGCATTATTATGCAAGAATTATTGTCGGTCGCTGGAATTGCCTTAGCAGGGCGAGGCAAGACAAGGCAAAGCAACTTTCAATCAGAGAACCTTGAACACTGTCTGTCGTGTAGCGTTTATCTGGTCTCGTGATTCACTTCGGGTTACAGTATAATTCATGCAGGTTACGAACCGTAACACTATCCGAATATAATGTTTCGCAGTCAGACGAACATTAGATCAGAGCTTTTAGTTCTACGGCCCTAAATCCTTAATATCAACTCAAAGTGACAGGCTTGTTCTAGACGGTGCCATCTGGATTGTCAAACTGTCTTAATTGTAGCCTGGGGCCCGTTCGTCCCTCGGACTTGTAGAAATTCAGGAATATCATCGACAAGGCTATAAATTGGTATATATATTACTGAATATATTCTTCACTTACGGGCAAGTTACAGTGAAACTGTATTCAATATTTGACAAAAACAAAACCTGAACTACCAAAAATGTGTTCGTAATTTCGTCCCCCACCAAACTTATGAAATGTACAATTAATGTTAATACCTTTTTCCTTTCTAACCTCAGCAAACATATTCCCTATAATGAATTACTTGAAGGCCATTTATGAAAAATGTTTTCTTGGTATTCTTTTTAACATAGTCTTTCAGCGGTGCTCGTTGGATGTTAAAGGATTTACTTGCACGTTTGTAACCCATTATCTTGTCCCTCACTGCCCTAATAGTCTTTTTCGTAGCCTCCTTATCCCACTGCTAGCGTTTTCCTATATGAAAATAACAGTAAACTTAATAAATAAAAAGTAAAATGACGGGGGACGAAATTACGAACATTCCTTGATTTATTATAATGGCCGCTACAGTAACTCGCGCCAACCACCACACTGTAGCGATTACACGCCAGGAACTATATCACACGAATGAAATGCACGTATCAGTGCTCACTCTAGGAATAAGACTCTTAATTTGAATGCTTGTACACGGACACTAAACGTGGTATACAAAACCTACTCTCACAAGCGTGCAGATAAACATTAGGTACCAACTGTCCAAACTGGAAATCCCTGAGGAGACGAAAGTTGGCCCCCTTACCTTACACCAAGTTTGTTGACACGGTTAATATATTATCATGTAATAAAAATTCAAAATTTGGTTTATATTGTGCGGTTATGGTGTCTTTTACAATATTTTGTACCTTTTCAAAAGTTTGGAGGTGATACAGCATTTTTTACTGGTTTGCTACTTAGGTTTTTAGGCTTAGAAAGGCAAAATGAATAATTTGTATTATGTTTGTTATTATGGGAATCCTTGTGGCTGTGGTGGCAGCAGGCCGGCCTCTCATCACATGGTTCCGTGGTTCCAATCCCGGTCACTCCATGTGAGACTTGTGCTGGAGAAAAAGCGGAGGCAGGACAGGTTTTTCTCTGGGGTTTCCCTGTCATCTTTCATCCCAGCCACACTCTCCAATATCATTTCATTTCATCTGTCAGCCATTAATCATTGCCCCATTGGAGTGCGACAGGCTTCGGCAGCCGGCACAATTCCTATTCTCACCGGTAGATGGGGCTTTAATTTTAATTTTTTTACGTCGCACCGACACAGAGAGGTCTTATGGCGACGTCGGGATGGGAAAGTGCTATGAGTGGGAAGGAAGCGCCGTGGCCTAAATTAAAGTAGCTTGCAGTGTCTAGTGGTATCACAGACGGTTTCTTGGGCATTTTGGTCCAAAATGTCAATAGGGTTCAGCTCTTAGTTCGGTCTACCTCCTCCTCTTTACAGATCCATCAAGGCTGAGAAAATCTACAAATACAGTGACTAGACGCCCGCGTGCTTAGGCAATAATACACTGACTGACAGAGCAAATGCAACACCAAGAAGGAGTGGTCAGAACTTTATGCCAATTACAGGGTAGACTGACGTCACTGAGGTATGCTCATGATGTGAAATGCGCCGCTGTGCTGCGCACGTAGCGAACGATAAATGGGACACGGCGTTGGCGAATGGCCCACTTCGTACCGTGATTTCTCAGCCGACAGTCATTGTATAACATGTTGTCGTGTGCCACAGGACACGTGTATAGCTAAGAATGCCAGGCCGCCGTCAACGGAGGCATTTCCAGCAGACAGACGACTTTAGGAGGGGTATGGTGATCGGGCTGAGAAGGGCAGGTTGGTCGCTTCGTCAAATCGCAGCCGATACCCATAGGGATGTGTCCACGGTGCAGCGCCTGTGGCGAAGATGGTTGGCGCAGGGACATGTGGCACGTGCGAGGGGTCCAGGCGCAGCCCGAGTGACGTCAGCACGCGAGGATTTGCGCATTCGCCGCCAAGCGGTGGCAGCCCCGCACGCCACGTCAACCGCCATTCTTCAGCATGTGCAAGACACCCTGGCTGTTCCAATATCGATCAGAACAATTTCCCGTCGATTGGTTGAAGGAGGCCTGCACTCCCGGCGTCCGCTCAGAAGACTACCATTGACTCCACAGCATAGACGTGCACGCCTGGCATGGTGCCGGGCTAGAGCGACTTGGATGAGGGAATGGCGGAACGTCGTGTTCTCCGATGAGTCACGCTTCTGTTCTGTCAGTGATAGTCACCGCAGACGAGTGTGGCGTCGGCGTGGAGAAAGGTCAAATCCGGCAGTAACTGTGGAGCGCCCTACCGCTAGACAACGCGGCATCATGGTTTGGGGCGCTATTGCGTATAATTCCACGTCACCTCTAGTGCGTATTCAAGGCACGTTAAATGCCCACCGCTACGTGCAGCATGTGCTGCGGCCGGTGGCACTCCCGTACCTTCAGGGGCTGCCCAATGCTCTGTTTCAGCAGGATAATGCCCGCCCACTCACTACTCGCATCTCCCAACAGGCTCTACGAGGTGTACAGATGCTTCCGTGGCCAGCGTACTCTCCGGATCTCTCACCAATCGAACACGTGTGGGATCTCATTGGACGCCGTTTGCAAACTCTGCCCCAGCCTCGTACGGACGACCAACTGTGGCAAATGGTTGACAGAGAATGGAGAACCATCCCTCAGGACACCATCCGCACTCTTATTGACTCTGTACCTCGACGTGTTTCTGAGTGCATCGCCGCTCGCGGTGGTCCTACATCCTACTGAGTCGATGCCGTGCGCATTGTGTAACCTGCATATCGGTTTGAAATAAACATCAATTATTCTTCCGTGCCGACTCTGTTTTTTCCCCAACTTTCATCCCTTTCGAACCACTCCTCCTTGGTGTTGCATTGTCACTGTCAGTCAGTGTACGTTCGAGTACAAACTAATTTGATTATTGGGAAGTGTCGCCAAGCCCGCTCTTCTGTAACGTAGTGAGAGTAACATAAATTGTAGGGGTAGTGATAGGCCGTACTCCTAATATTTATGCAACCATCATAGCATACCGTTGTGAAGGCAGTTGTGTATATCAGTTACCCAGTTAAGAAAGTTCGCATTCTAGCCTATTTATTAATACTGTATTAAATATTTACGATGTTTTCATAATTATTACTATTTTATTCTACTGTAATAGACAATTATTATTTGCCTCAGCATTGTTTAATATGCAACAATAGATAAATGATCCAAAGTGTAGTGTATAAATAGGCTTATTTCTCTTTCGCTGAACTTAGCAACGGTGACCGTGAGCACGTCAGAGGCGTAACTGTGAGAAATTGTGGGTTCGAACCCCACTGTCGGCAGTCCTGAAGATGATTTTCCCAGAGTTTCACACTAGGCTGTAACTTAATTAAGGCCACTGCCGCTTCCCTCTCACTCCTAGCCTTTTCCTCTCTCATCGTCGCTATAAGACCTGTCTGTGTATGTGCGACGTAAAAAACACGTCGGCGTAAACATATGGGTTATATGGCTGTTCGGCGCTTTCGATCAAGTGGGCTTCACCAGAAAACACATTCTACCATAAAATTTATTTTCCATTCAGCAGAAATCACGAACGCGTACCAATTTATATCGCATATCCACTGAATATGTGTGAACAAAATATCTGTATTCTTACAGACGAATGTATTCGGTTTCCGGTTGTTAGGCTTGCTGTTTAAAAGTTTATAGACGTTTCTATATTCGACAATAAAGATATGAATGCAAGGAGTTTGCTAAATGAAAGTAGTAGAGTCAATGGAAAGTCATGGGCAGTAAGTGTGGCTATTTAAGATGCTTAGTGAACCAGTAAAGGTTGGAACGTTGGTCAGTTCATCGAATTCTCTGGGTCCTTGTGCATGGAGGTAAACGAATGCTTGGCCCAAAGGCAAGGCTACACTTTCGAATTCGAACAGCAATGCTGGAAGGATTTCCAGGAGACCTTGACAAACGGTTTTTGCTTGTGGAGCTGCAAATGTAGTTTATATAAAACAACTAGTGACTTCATTTTGGAGGCGTGATAGCCTTGGGGCATCATCACTCCCTTCTCACTCGTAAGGCCATCGTTCGAATTTTGGCCAATGTATGTGGTATTTTTAAAATGAAGTCATGCTACTGTGATTCGTATCCTTTGTATACAGCCTGTAGTCCCGCAGCCCGCACTAGTGCTTCGTTAAAAGATTTGCATTACCATTAGGGGTACGAGTTAGTAATCTCGTGCTATTTATAGATATTTTCCCCATATGACCGTAATTCGTACTATAAAATAACGCATGTTATTTGAAGGAAGAGGGCAGTAGCCTTACTACATTGGTCACCACTAAACTTAATCCTCACAAATATTTCTTTGTCCATCTTCCCACCAGCGTTCCCGAAGGATATTCGTTTGCTTTTACACTGAAATAGTGCCATAAGTCCACTTTGCTCTTGTTTTAAACGATACAGAGACACCAAGTCCGTATAGGCACTTGGCGGCCTTTTGTTGTTCATGGTTTGCCCGCCATAATACTGGCAAAACAGATGCGAAGAAATGTGACAAACTGCAGTGCTGTTTTTTCACACTTTGTCCATAATAGCTAATCGTACGGAAAAAAAAATGTCTTATTTGTTAAAAGTGAATTGATTCTTCAGTTAAACTGCAAATTCTGGAGTAGATATCTGGGAAAGAAAATGATGACGTTGTCCCTCGTCCCATTCCGAGGGCACGTAACCAAACCTTCTAAACATTTACTCTAAGAAATGAGAACACGTTAGCAAACAAACACCCATACGCAGAGGTGCCAACTGTTACGGATTTAACTTTACGATTGCGGTATTACAGCCAAAGGGGGAACTATTACGGTAAAGCGACATCATCACGAAAAGGTAAGGTAAGGGTTATTCTGCCCGAAGGCAGGTCCGAACTTCCGCAGAGGTGTTCCTGAGCCGGAGATTACGTGCGGTAGGGTGGCCAGTTCTTTTCCGCTCCTCCATTCCCTTACCCCCCACCAACAGCGCGTGGCAACCCATCCAACTCCTGACCACGCCCAATGTTGCTTAACTTCGGAGATCTCACGGGATCCGGTGTTTCAACACGGCTACGGCCGTTGGCTCATCACGAAAAAATATACAAATATTTTTTGGCGAAAAACGTAAAGAGGGAAATATCTTCAATGCTTTCCAGCATTACTCCCCAACCCACCCCGTTTCAATACTTACGAGTTAGCAATGATACTTATGCGATCGTCACTTCACTTTGCTAAGCGTAAGTGTTGTGAAATTCATTGTGAATAAAAGAGTTCTACCCTGCTCTTTAACACTATAAAACCTTAAGTAATGTTGTATATTCAGTATTGATTGTACCTGACAGTAATTCTTCTTCAGAAAGAGTTTTCAGTTTGATAGAAAAAATCAGAGATAATTCAGGCTTATATTAAAGCATATCTACACTGAAATCGACAATGGTTCACAAGAAGTAAATGTCAACACAGGAGGAAGGCTGCTTCAAGAAATGTTACAGTGAAAATCAGCTGCTAGGTGCGGGAAAAACTACAAAAATATTTTATCACTGAACTAGCAGGTGACGTGTAAATTTTATTGTGTTCTATGATATATTTTCGAATAGATTGCCGTCGGTAAGCGGGGTGTCAGTACTGACAAGGGAGGAGCATGCTTAGGAATTGACACAAAAATTTTCTGATGGGCAGGGGATGATTACTGATAACCCACTTCATAGGGTGGCACATCTGCATACGTAAAAATAAACGACAGGCAGGTGTGACGATGACTAAAGACACTCCAATCCTCTGAAACAACAGCAACAAAATGAATCGAATTAATTTTATTTGAAAATAACAGAATAGTAAGATACTTACATATAGGGGAATGTCGGGAGGTATCGCACAGTTTAACTTTTCAGCCATTTTTTAATGGAATACGAAAAAATCATGTAATATATTTTATAGCATCTATATTCTTATATTAACGTGTGTGTTTGAGTCATCAGTCCATAGACTGGTTCGATGCAGTTCTCCATGCCACCCTATCCTCCTGTGCTAACCTTTTCATTTCTACGTAACTATTGCATCCTACATATGCTCTAATCTGCTTGTCATATTTATACCTTGGTCTATCCCTACCGTTCTTACCACCTACACTTCCTTCAAAAACCAACTGAACCGAGCTCGATAGCTGCAGTCGCTTAAGTGCGACCAGTATCCAGTATTTGTGAGATAGTAGCTTCGAATCCCACTGTCGGCAGCCCTGTAGATGGTTTTCCGTGGTTTCCCATTTTCACACCAGGCAAATGCTGGGGCTGTACCTTAATTAAGGCCACGGCCGCTTCCTTCCCACTCCTAGGCCTTTCCTCTCCCAGCGTCGCAGTAAGACCTATCTGTGTCAGTGCGACGTAAAGCAACTAGCAAAGAATTTAAAAAAAACTGAACAAGTCCTGGGTGTCTTAAGATGTGTCCTATCATTCTATCTCTTCTTCTCGTCAAATTTAGCCAAATCGATCTCCTCTCACCAATTCGATTCAGTATCTCTTCATTCGTGATTCGATCTATCCATCTCACCTTCAGCATTGTACTCACTAGAATATGTTATATCATAATTAAAAGCACGGACAATATTAACAATTTATGAGGTCATTACACTTTCGTAGGTTTGAAAAATGGAGGGTGGTATCGGACGGTCAATCTTTCTTAACAAAAAGAGATTTTTTTCACATGAAAATTACAAACTAATTAACGTTTAGCCATTCTGAAAATATCACACTCATTAGCGTTGAGGATTTTTGATGGACCAAACAAATATTTCATCATAAGATAATTTATTGTTCTTCTTTCTTAATCTGGTTACCTTCCAGGGTCGGTTTTTCCCTCAGACTGAGTGAGGGATCCCATCTCTACCGCCTCAAGGGCAGTATCCTGGAGCTTCAGACTCTGGGTCGGGGGATACAGCTGGGGAGGATGACCAGTACCTCGCCTAGGGTTCTCCTGCTATGCTGAACAGGAGCCTTGTGGGGGGATGGGAAGATTGGAAGGGATAGACAATGAAGTGGGAAGGAAGCGGCTGTGGCCTTAAGTTAGGTAACATCCCGGCATTTGCCTGGAGGATAAGTGGGAAACCACGGAAAAGCACTTCGAGGATGGTTGAGGTGGGAATAGAACCCACCTCTACTCAGTTGACCTCCCGAGGCTGAGTGGACCCCGTTCCAGCCCTCGTACCACTTTTTAAATTTCGTGGCAGAGCCGGGAATCGAACCCGGGTCTCCGGGGGTGGTAGCTAATCACACTAACCACTACACCACAGAGGCGGACCATAAGATCATTTAACTTATCAAAAAATTTGTCCATTTGCTCCTTGTTGAAGCCTACTGCTCGCTGCAAGCTGGTACTCAGCCGTCCTCAAACGGAGGTCCTGCTGCCTCTTCATAAAATAAAATAAAAAAGCCTTTCCTGCCATCATTTTAGTTTTATTAAACCTATGTTCAGGTCTCCATTCCTCAGCAAATTGATACACAAGTTTTAAAAATTCTGTTTCGTTGAGTGGCTTGAGCTGGCTGTCGGGGACTCGATATGCATGTACAGGTTCTTTTCTTCATCTGAGAATGTTCTCTGATAAGTCTCACTGTTCGCCGTACACGCTTTTATTGGGACCTCTTTACCAGCATCAAGAGCTTTAATTCTATCACCTAACGTGCTTTTGTGGAACTGAGGAACATTGACTGGCCTCTCTAATATTCATTCTGTTGTCCCTGCAATTATTCACTGCTAATATCATATTGGTTTCTTCCCGTTATCCTCGTATCTTCCCCATGTTTACCTAAATCAGACGATAGTACTGTCAGTAACCTGGACGGAACTGCAACCTATGAGGTCCGATACCGCACGCCAGTTTCGTGTCCGATACCGCCCGAATGACTCTCTTAAGAAAGAACAGGAACTGAACGAGAACGTTCGAAAAGAAACTGATTCCAAACCCACGGTATTACAGAGTAAGGAATACTGTTTCTGGTAATGTACTTAAAGTTCAATGCAACTTATCCTTGTTGCTGCTACTTCTTGGTAAAAATAAATCCGTGCCTGCCGAAAATCACACAAAGTACAAAAATACACCACCACTCATAAATCACCCTGCGTTTTGACTACCCTTCAAACATGCAGGCGGACCTGTGAGTGACTAAACAGGTTCTTCCACATGCTGCTAACAAGGGCATCTGTGATTGTCCGACACCAGCCGCCGTCCGATACCTGCCGATCCTCCCCTAGGTTAAAAGGTATCAAATAATGTAGAAACTGCGGTGTCTAAAATTTGCATTGCAGGGTTGGTCAGACTGATTGAAAGAAATAATTCTGAGAGTTCACGCCGTTGGCGTTTTATTAGCTGCTGAAGTTAGCCACTGAGATCGCTTCCCGGGCGAATTCAAGTCGGCTTTGACTGGCAGTGTTGCTAAGAACGGCTTGAGAACCATGCCGAGAAATAAGATTCAAACACTAACACTCCGTTGGTTCCAGTCCGTGGCACAGTAACCTACTTGCTATGGCGCGCAGCTTGGAGGTCCTTGTTCAAGCCTCTCCCCTGGTGAGGTTTTATCCTTCGACTGGTGCTCTCATGCCGGACTTAAGTGGGGGCCTACACCTTCGAAAATAGAAAAATGGGGTGTATTAAACTTCTTTTTTCTTACCGATCTCGATAGCTGCAGTCGCTTAAGTGCGGCCAGTATCCCGTATTCGGGAGATGGTATGTTCGAAACCCACTGTCGGCAGCCCTGAAGATGGTTTTGCATGGTTTCTCATTTTCACACCATGCAAATCCTGGGACTTTACCTCAATTAAGGCCACGGCCGCTTCCTTCTAGCCCTTTCCTATCCCTTCGTCACCATAAGAGCAATCTGTGTCTGTGCGACTTAAAAGCAGCTCGCAAAAAAAAAAAAAAAAAAAAAAAAAACTTTTCCCGCAGCAATGAAAGTGAATTATAAAAGGAAACAGTATGACACACATTATTCCTTAACGTATACTTCAACATATTTATGAATCACATAAACCTATGCCTTTATAAATAATGTTAATAAGAAATAGCAGCCCGGCTGATTGGCTCAGACTGTTGAGGCGCTGGCTTTCTAACCGCAACTTGGCAGGTTCGATCCTGGCTCAGTCCGGTGGTATTTGAAGGTGCTCAAATACGTCAACCTCGTGTCGGTAGATCTACTGGCACGTAAAAGAAATCCTACGGGGCTAAATTACGGCACCTCGGCATCTTCGAAAACCGTTAAAGTAGTTAGTGGGACGTAAAGCAAATAACGTTATAATAATAATAATAATAATAATGATAATAATAATAATTTTATTATTATTATTATTATTAAAATGGCGGCGTGTCATGGGCACTATTTTGCCGCTTCCCTGCTAACTTCCAAACACATGAATATTTTTTATGATTCTTTTTTTAATTATGATTTTTTTTTGCTAGGGGCTTTACGTCCCACCGACACAGATAGGTCTTATGGCGACGATGGGATAGGAAAGGCCTGGAGTTGGAAGGAAGCGGCCGTGGCCTTAATTAAGGTACAGCCCCAGCATTTGCCTGGTGTGAATATGGGAAACCACGGAAAACCATCTTCAGGGCTGCCGGTAGTGGGATTCGAACCTACTATCTCCCGGATGCAAGCTCACAGCCGCGCGCGCCTACGCGCACGACCAACTCGCCCGGTTAATTATGATTAGTAATGTTTTTGTTACAGTATGTACTAGGATCATTGAAGTGCATCAATAATCTTCTTTTTTCGACTGCTTTTCCCACAAAACTTGTGGTGTTGCGGGTGTGAACTGTGTCGCACATGTGTATTTGGCCCTGTTTTACGGTCGGATGCCCTTCCTGACGCCAACCGTATATGGAGGGATGCCATAACTATTGCGTGTTTCTTTGATGACTGGTAGTGTAGTGTGTTGTGTGAATGTGAAGAGGAAAGTGTTGGGACAAACACAAACATCCAGTCCCCGAGCCAGAAGAATTAATCAGAGGCGATTAAAATCACCGACCCGGCCGGGAATTGAACCCGAGCCCTCTGAACCGAAGTCCTCAACGCTGACCATTCAGCCAATGAGTCGGACGGAAGTCCATCAAGGACAAACATTTTTTCGAAGTTATTTTCAAGTAGTCAATTTTTTCGTATTTTAAAAAAAACATTGTTTTAAAACTTAACCAATGAAGGTAGCTCAATAATTCTAGTATATCGTCTTCTTCTCTGTGAAATATACATGCATGTAGTATTTAATCTTAATAAACTTTCTTAACAAGTTGTTTTACGTCGCACCGGCACAGATAGGTCTTATGGCGACGACGGGATAGGAAAGGGTTAGAAGTGGCAAGGAAGCAGACGTGGCCTTAATTAAGGTACAACCCCAGACATTTGGCTGGTGTGAAAATGGGAAACCACGGAAAACCCTGTTTAGGGCTGTGAGGTTTGAACCCACCATCTCCCGAATGAAAGCTCACAGCCGATTTATGTCTAGTTTTATGACATCTCGTATTCTATCACCGGAACCGAGCGAGTTGGCCGTGCGGTTAGGGGCGCGCGGCCGTGAGATTGCATCCGGGAGATAGTGGGTTCGAACTCCACTGTCGGCAGTCCTGACAATGTTTTTTTTTGTGGTTTCCCATTTTAACACCAGGCACATGTTGGGTCTATACTTTAATGAAGGCCACGACCGCTTCCTTCCCAATCCTAGCCCTTTTCTATCCCATCGTCGCCATAAGAGCTATCTGTGTCGGTGCGACGTAAAGCAAGTCGCAATATATAATAATAATAATAATAATAATAATAATAATAATAATAATAATAATTCATCTGTTGTACATCTTTTTATTTTTTTCATTTCAGGTAAGAATATTTTGCATCTCATATTTCACTACCTGTCGGAGCCAATACTGCGGTGAGTAATGCATCATTACTTCTTGTAGTAAGAAGAAATATCACAGAGAGCGCACAGGATGTTACACTTTGCCAGGGCTCAGTCTAGACCGGCGGGCTGAGTCGCTCAGACGGTTGAGGCGCTGGCCTTCTGACCCCAACTTGGCAGTTTCGAGGCTCAGTCCGGTGGTATTTGAAGGTGCTCAAATACATCAGCCTCGCAATCTTCTTTGGACTTCAACAGCATACACAAGGAATATTACTTCTTACAGATGCCCAAAGAGTTTTACACCGACTACAACACCCACAGTGGACCGTAAAATGCACGTAATTACTACCGTTTTGACATTGTGCAAAAGGCAATACAGGGTAAAAATCACCGCCATCGACATATATTTCCTTTGGCTGTAAGGATATGCTGGCATAGAGCATAACGAAATAACTGATCAGCTAGCAAAGCAGAACATCTCAGATGGAACGTATCACGCTATGGCGGTGACGTATACCGTGACTGGTCCAATAACTGGAACTTAACGCAGGAGATGAAAGGAAGACACTACACTGCTCCTCTGCCTCACATTCCAACAAGACCCTGGTTTTACAAATTACGTCTTAGTGCGAGACACCTTACTTTCATCATACGCATCTGTCTCGAGCATAGCTGCTACCCAAATTATCTTCAGTATTGGATTTTCCTATGTGCAATAGGGACCTAGAGGAAATTGCTGATCTTAACCACTTTATTCTCGGTCCAGTAAATATCGACGTGCACAAATTGTGTCATATGAAAAACTGGCCCTTATTCATGTCCCTTTTCCTACTAGTATCATATGTTTACTAAGAAGATCTGATAACATTTACCGAGCACTTGCCCAATTTTTACATATGACTGGTCTGAAGATCTGAATGAGACATTTATCGCCGTAGGTTCTTTTTGCATGTGCTGTGAAGTGAATAAAGTGAGTTTTATTCCCTTGGTATTGAGACATTTCATCTGTTGTATGTATTTTATATCGTGTTATGTTATATATTCTGTATGTATTTATACATCATATTTTGCTGACTGCATGGCTACTTGCCAAATGACAAATAATTTTTTTTAAATACGTCAGCCTCCTGTCGGTAGATTTTCTGGCACGAAAAAGAAATCCCGCGGGACTAAACTTCTGCATCTCGACATCTCCGAAACCGTAAAAGTAGTTAGTGGGACATAAAGTCAGTCATATTATTATTATTATTATTATTATTATTATTATTATTATTATTATTATTATTATTATTATTATTATTATTATTATCATTATTTGTAGTCTCTCCAATAAATAATGCCTGATTAATTATAAAGACATGTTGGGAAAAAGCAATTTATAAAAATGGGCCCGTTATAAGCTCAGTAGCTTAGTTGCTGTCTTCCCATCTGCAAGTCTGAGGTTCGAATCTCGGTCGATCCTGTGGGTTAAGATTATCTCCTCAAAACCCACGTGGCGACATTAGGAAGGCGAAAACAAAAAATATGCCTGGGTGGCTCCCAGAAATAACTGGGATAAGGTGAAGACAAAGTATATATGCAAGAAAATGATGTCCAGAACTGTATCGGAACTGTGGCCGCATTGTGTGGGTGTTGAAAAATCCTACTCGCACATTTTTCCTCGCTGCACGGAAAGACATTGAATCATGGATATGTTTTGGGCTTTTCGGACGGAAGAGCGAGTTATAACATTAATTAAGTGATTATGTCCTTATAGCAACGTGTAGATGACTGTACTACTGACCTCCAATGCTTAGACGAACACTGGATGCTATGGTTAGAATGATGTTAGGAAATTTATTACGGTAGTTCCAGATAGACACCTAACCCAAAACCATACACATGTAAATGTGTTACGGAAACGCGCAGAATTAAACGTTAGAAATATATTAACATGGATACGGTTTTGGCCTGGGGGGTCTATATGGAATTACGGGACGAGTTGGCCGTGCGGTTAGAGGCGCGCAGGTGTGTGCTTGCATCCGGGATACAATGGGTTCGAACCCCATTGTCGGCAGCCCTGAAGAGAGTTTGCGTAGTTTTCCATTTCACACCAGGCAAATGCTGGGGATATGCCTTATTTAAGGCCACGGCCGCTTCCTTCCCACTCCTAGCCCTTTCCTACCCCATCGTCACCATAAGACTTATCTGTGTCGGTGCGACGTAAAGCAAATTCTTCTATCTGAATTAGTATTACTCATCTGTTACTCAAACACCCTGATTATCAGGCAACCAGTGTTCGTCATCTGTCTAAACTAAGTCTTCGTAATCTTCTTCCTCACTTTAATACCGTGTGCCAGAACTCAGTCATCTATATACAGTAAGGGCACAACCTCACTCTTTCTCCACTGTTAATACTGAAGGTAGTGATTTATAGTTATTTTCTAACTGCAGGGTTCGATTCAGTCTCGCTAACCATACAGTTTAGGGACCCTACTTGTCGATGCGATGTTGATCTTGCAGGTCGGCACTATGTAGTCATGACTTTTTAAACGTACTATCACTGCCGTATTATGAAAATCACTTGTGTTACCAGGGAGGTGAGAAGAGTAATGGAGTGGCCCTTAGCCAGGCCAAGCAGGGCCACTCCTTGAAAACGGCAGCCATATTGTTCGGCACCACGGCTGGCTGCGGAGCAGTGTGAGCTAGTTGCTAGCCTAAGTTCGTATTCACCCAGTAAGTTACCTGTGACAGGTTGCCTAATGGAACCGTCGCTTATCATCTCATCTGTATAGTTGCAACAATAGAAGTGACAGGAACTGAAAACTCGGCATTGCTTTTCATCGTTAAGTTTTTCTTCGCGTAGGTTAGTACGTATCACACGTAGACACGCATGTTTGTTTTTCATGGAGAGAGCATTATTGTTTTAAAATATGGATTCTTGCAGATTCCCTAACAGCCTAGACCTCCGGGCCCTGTGGACGAAGGCAGGAAGAACTCTACACGTGGTGTTTATAGCGTTATTTGTACGGAGCACTTTAGTCCTGACAAAGTGAATAATACGTACTTATCCGGGCCGAGACTGAGAGAGAATGCTTTTCCGAACGTATTCCCTGCATATTCAAGCTACTTACGCAATCGGCGCCATAATAATAATAATAATAATAATAATAATAATAATAATAATAATAATAATAATAATAATAATAATAATAATACTTGAAAACGGAGGAAGGAGAGTTTGGACAAAGAAGGCATAAAGATCTATACAAGGATGAAGAAAATGAAAATGATGTTCGAGACGATCAGAAAGAGGAGAATTAAATTTTTTGCGCACATAATGACGATGGATAACAGCGGATTGACAAAACGAGTGTTTAACCATGTTTACAAGGGCAAGAATGGCAACCAGTGGATCGAAGGAGTAAAAGAAGATATGACAGAGATTCGAATAACAGACGATGTAATACAGACAGAACAACTCTCATACAAAATTGCAAGGGTTTCCAGGAGAAGGAAAGGAGGAAAGGTAATAATAACATCTGGACACAAGAAAGGAGGAAACAGCAAAGTGAAAGGATGAAGAACTATTGAAAGTCAAGGAAAGAAGGATTAAGATGAATGCACAGGGTTACTTTCCATGGTCCTTAGATGGTCAAAATCGAAGGAACTATAATAGTGTTTGCTTTTCGTCCCACTAAATACTTTCACGGTTTTCTGAGACGCCGAGTTTGCTGGAACTTAGTCCCGCAGGAGTTTTTTACGTGTCAGTAAATCTACCGACACGAGACTGAAGTATTTGAGCACCTTCGGACAGAGCCAGGATCGAACCTGCCAAGTTGGTTCCAGAAGGCCAGCGCCTCAGCCGTCTGAGCCACTCAGCCTGGCAGGACTTTTGTGATGATGTGCTTTATTGTTCCGTTTGGATGACATTCTAAATAATAATAGTTTGCAAAAAAGGAAGGAACTACAATCCAGGGATGTTGATACACTCGAGCCAAGTAATATCGTATTGAAGTGGGCTACCAGTGCTGTTATACCGCTCAGGTGCAAAAGGTGAGATCATTTCCTATTTTATTACAGGAAGAACTTTGAAGACAGTGTACTCCTATTATGGTTCTGTAGTCCCCATTTTAACTAATAATATTCTTGTTTTTTAATTATTATTTACTTTAGGCAAACAGCGGAAAGTACGGTTATATTAATGGGTTATTTTCAGTTTCTGTAGGGGTCTTAGCGTGTTGATTCCCTTGGAACACACTTGATCCCCCCCCCTTTTTTGCGTACGAGACTTGGAACCAACACAACATGAAGACCATATTTACAGAATAACAATCTTCACTCACATGGCCATATGGCACTGAAGAAAGACATTCTTCCTTTAGTCGAATAATACATGTTTAAGTGGTTCCATCTGCTGCCCACCAGGAAAACTAACTCCTGAGTATGAGAAATAATGCGTTCAAACACATCCAGCGCTTTGAACTGAAAAAAAAAACACATTGAAATATCAAGCCAGAAACGTCAAGCTGTCAAAATGACAGCCGCTGTAAAGCGTGCGCACCGATCATTTAAATGAATTAAAGAACAAGAAAACGTGTGTAATTTACACTTTTCTGAAAACTGGAGAAAACATACTTTCATATGGACCGATAATATTTAAAAAAATTTTGGAGGGTCGCTGAATAAATAGGCTACCTTTAGCTCCTTTCGATGTCGGTCCGACTCGTTGGTTGAATGGTCAGCGAACTGGCCTTCTGTTCAGAGGGTCCCGGGTTTGATTCCCGGCCGGGTTGGGGATTTTAATTGCTTCTGATTAATTCTTCTGACTCGGGGACTGGGTGTATGTGTCCGTCCCAACAGTTTCCTCATCATATTCAGACAACAAACCACACTACCAACCACCACAGAAACACGCAATAGTGCTTAAATCCCTCCATATATGGTTGGCGTCAGGAAGGGCATTCGGCCGTAAAACAGGGCCAAATCCACATGTGCGGCGCAGTTAGCATCCGCGACCCCACAGGTGTGGGAAAAAGCAATAGGATAATAATAATAATAATAATAATAATAATAATAATAAGAAGAAGAAGAAGAAGAAGAAGAAGAAGAAGAGTTGCTTGTGATATCGATCCGACGTCTTTCTAACAGAATCGAGCTCGCCATTACCACCTCAGTCCCGTAAAATACAGTATGCACCAATTATCTGGACGTTAAACAGATTACATTATAAACCTGGGCCCAGCATATGTGTAATTATCTTGATAAACTCCTGCGCCGCGACACGCAACATCCCGTACTTTCCTTCCACCCTAGTAAACAATTAAGAAGCTAATTATTCAAAGTGAACTGTTCCTATTTCGACATTGTCTGCGATATCTTTATTGAAATCTCAAGGCGATTGATTGTAAAACTTATAGCTGGAGGATAGAGAAAGTTCTTCAGTTGCTTGTGATATTGTTGGCTCGATGTTGGTTGTGGGGGTGTGACAGTGTGGGGACAGATTTAGTAACGAGAAAGTGCTAGTTACCTTGAGGGTAAAAAGAGGTGGTTTCTATGAAGCAGACCATTTGCAATGAAGCGTGGATGTGTCGAACGAAAGAGAAAGTGTTTCAAGTTTCACACTCCGCCGGGCTGGCTATTATTAATAACGGTTTGATGATTACACAGCCTGCGCCTAATGTTTCACGCTATAGAAGTAACTTGCTGCCGGAAGTGTTACGATGAGATGCCTGGCAAAAGAAGGTTTGGATTGCAGTCTCGTCTAACGGGATCCTGGAGACCAAACCGTAATTCTTAAGAACAGTTTGCCTCAACCATTAAGAGTTTACCCCTGATGTGTATACAGATGTTCCTACAGTTCTGTGCTGCAAATTGCAGAGCCCGGACAGCCCCTGAAAGGGAGTTTTACTGTAAATACGGACAGTTGTGTCCGGCTCCATGGCTAAATGGTTAGCGTGCTGGCCTTTGGCCACAGGGGTCCCGGATTTGATTTCCGGCAGGGTCAGGAATTTTAACCATAATTGGTTGATTTCGCTGGCACGGGGGCTGGGTGTATGTGTCGTCTTCATCATCATTTCATCATCATCTCGACGCGCAGGTCGCCTACGGGAGTCAGATAAAAAGACCTGCATCTAGCGGGCCGAACTTGTCCTCGGACATTCCCGGCACTAAAAGCCATACGCCATTTCATTTCAGAACAAATGTAACTTTTAAAATTTTATTTCACTGTATTGTTTAGAATGCGACCAACTCGTTGGGTGAATTGTTAGCGTATTGGCCTTTGGTCCAGAGGACCCTGAGTTTGATTCCCTGGCGAGCTAAATATTTCAACTCCCCCATGGTTAATTCCTTTGTCTCGGGAACTGGGTATTTGTATCGCCTTAATGTACTCCCACACATCTACATACAACACTTCACACTACCAGTTACCACAGAAACAGGCAATAGTGGGTTAATCCCTTCACGTTGGCGTGTGGAAGGGCAACTGTTGTTGTTGTTCCCTTAGGTGCCGTGTTTAGTTCAATGGCTTAGCTTCTGGCTTCTTACCTGGAAGGCTGAGGTTCGAATCCCGTCGATTCTGGGTTGAGATTTTCATCACAAAAAATCACGCAACGTCACGAAGGCCATCCGGCCTTAAACCCAGAACCAGAGTGAGTCTGACTGGGCAAGTGGATGCGCAGTTTGGTTCACATAGCCATCAGCTTGTATTCGGGAGATAGTGGGTTTGAACCACACGGTCGGCAACCCTGAAAATGGTTTACAACTTCGACACCAGGAAAATGATGGCTGAGGCTGTAGCTCGATGAAGGCCACAGTCGCTTCCTCCCTACTTCTAGCCCTTTCCAATCCAGTCATTGCCGTAAGACCTATATGTAGAGGCATGATTTTTATTCGTATAAATTTATGTTCAATTTCGCGAAACAGGACTGACCCCATCGCTTTAATTTCGCTTTAATAGTTCCCTTAAATTATTCATAAAAATTTTAATTCGTGAGATTTGTGAATTATTTATGTGAAAGATAAATAAAGCAATATTGATAATCATTCATGATTCCTTGTGTAATCTTTATCGGAACTATAATATAGCCATAATCAAGATTACATAATAAATTACCCTTTCGCCCCACATGGGCGTAGCTTTCACCCTATATGGCCATAGCATTAAGAGATTTTATATAATATTAATACGAAGAGTGACTTCTGTCGAAATGAGGAATCCTTATTCTATCTTCTGTTTCCCTTCACACACACGTGATATTTCAAGATATTTTTTCGCTGCATTTTCGCACTTACAGCAAAATAAGTAAATCTCGCTTTAAACTGGCCCTATCGCTTTCGCGGAAACAAAATCGCTAATTTCTTAACCGGAATCATATGATTCGTTTAGACATTTCAAAATCGCTTCAGAATAATTTTTGTCGCGTTTATCGTTAAAGCGAAAAGTCATCCCTCTGTTTATCTGTGACGGTGCGTAAAATACTTATTATTCTTATCCTTCGTCGCCTTTACTCAGTCGCCTTCTGTCGGCATTGTCAATGGTTTTTGAAGTAAGGAAACTCGTATCCTCATCATGACAGGTGCACGTGCCATTTTAAGCACATACCAGCCCTGTTGTCATTCCTAAATGTCTGCCAGTAATGAGAATCGAACCCATGCCGTAGCTAGTGGACCCCAATGTCCACTGCTACTGAAGGTTATGATTTTCAGTGAATTGTTAAAATAACTTGATCACAATGCTGTGCACTTAAACAAAAGGCATTTCATGCAGGAAGTTGCTTCGTTATGCTCCAGGGATTTTCCTTGTTTGTCAGAGAATGATCCAGTACTTCTCCACTCTAAATGTCTATTTCTTGCCCAACTTTCTAGTGGAAAACTAGATTGTTCATGGGTTGAACGCGATTGACTTAAGGAAAATAAATCGCCTCTGCACACTACTATTTAGGTTCTTTAAGCTTGATGTGATAAAACTCTAATTACCAATTTGATTACTGTTAATATTTTCGAACTCTATTATTATGCAATCTGAATATGTGTTTAATTCCATACTTGAAATGTCTGCGTTCTGATCTTCCAGCCTAGTCGTGGGAGTTTAACAACGTACGGTTAATTGCTGTTTAGGGACGTAGTTCCTTTCCATTTCTCCAACTTCCACTTTACTTTAACCATGACAAATAGAAAACTTAATGAGTTAACTCGCCGAGTTCAAGCGCGCTCCCACAGAGCGGCGCTAGTGGAGCCAATTACCAAGGCTATACGGTCAGCGGTTTTTAGTGGAGGTTACATTGATACGCAAATAACCAAATACAACGAAGAATTGTTTAGACTTACGAATAATACTGTCAGAGAATTGTAAATAATATTCACAGTCCCCCACGAAGAAATATCTTTGGACTATAATACCAGAACACGCGACATCAAATGGAACATTACAAAAAGCGAAAGAAAGTATTGTGCTTCACATAATTAAAAAATAGACTTTAAAAACATAGCACATAAAACATTAAACATTCCCCGGTCTTAATCTGCCCCTGTAGGAAATTAATCCTAGGTTTGACAGAGCTTGCATTAAATTACGAGTTCTGTTTTTAGTCGCCTTTTGAGAGACACTATTGGCTTTTGGGCATCACTAAGAGAACTAGAGTCGCCGTGAATTTGACTTCAACTAGGTTGACCTTGACCTTTCCCGCTTATTGTTGCCATCACTGCTTTCACTCACATCGCGATTTTACCTCAGTGGATAGATACTTCGGTACATTTGGAAAAAATATGAGGCGCCGCTCCTAGTTTTAATGTCTACCACACACGAGGAAGTTCAACGTTTATACCGTGCACAACGAAACAGTCCGCCATTATAAGTTGATTAAATGTGCCGAAAAATGCTGGTTACATATTCCGCTTTTGGTTGACAATTCCTTTTCTTTCTGTGGAATAATCGTTTACTTCGCAAACAGATTATTTTGGCGGTGTAAAAAATCGTCTACCATCAGGTTTCTTTCCATAACCCGATTTACAACCAGGAACGAGTCAGTAGGACATTTTTACGAAATAGTAGAAAACTAGTTGACTGCACAGACAAAGCACTGCACAGATATTAATAGAGACTTTCGGAAAATATCCAAACAAACAAATTCTCTCGATAGCCGTTAAAATTGTTACCATGACTTTACGCACGCCATTACCTTCGTCGACAATTTGGCGCACCTGTTGTTGTAGCTGGTTCGTTGCGACTGCAGCGCCACACTCAGGCGGGGCCAGCAACGACAGAGAGCGGAGTGATCACACTAGGTGTTCTATTCGTCATGCTTTAATATCCAGCTTACTTCCAAAGTTACACATCGTTCAACCTCGTACAGGATTGACCCTTACGAAAATCGCATCGCACTGTAATAGCCGCACAAATAACGTAAGATCCGGTTAAAAAAAAAAAACTTTTATCTTTGTGAAAATCTAATGATCGGTCGTACCCTCTTATCGTTCCCTCAATTCTGAGGATCGCGATGCCCGAGGAGGCTGTTGGTTAGTTGTCTCTATCCCTTGCGGTCTTCGGCAAGAAGTGCTGCACCAAAGACTTTGAACCCATTTATACTCTTGATAATGTTCGACCATCTGATTGTGAGGTTGAGCTGGTTTATAATGGAATCACTGGTCCAAAGTAAGCGTAATACTCTTTGCCAGGACCACATTTCAAAAGGACCTATTTTCTTCAGGTTTGTAGCAGCAGGAGTCCGCCTCTCTGCTCCATAAAGGAAAAAGGAATATACCAGACTGGATAATACACTCATTTTCAGTGGCAACGAGACCAAGTAATTCGGCATTACCATTTTTGGCCAAACATGTTCTTCTCTTAGTCTCAGGTGCACAGCTACCTGAATTGGAAATGGCTGAACCGATGCATAACATTTCTGAAATAAAGATGTTTGTGCTGGCTAATTTCTCGGCTCAATCAACAATCATTATTTTGGTTTTGTTCATGTTAATTTGAGCACTGACATTTTTGATAATAGAAATTATTATTATTCTTTCTTCGATTTTGGCCAACTTTGTGCCACGGTAATCAATTGACTTGCTCGTTAGTACTTTTTTCTTCTTCCAGAACTTCTTCATTATTTCGCTGTAGTTCCTCTGAGCACCTGTTCTTGGATTTTTCATTTTGATTTTCCTGCAATCCCTTGAATTTATCAATTTTAGCCCAAAAAATACCTCTATTAAAGATTTTTTTCGGATTGGTGCCAACTTCCTCCACGTCTTTTCTTGTTTCTTCCACCCATTTAGTAGTTCCTTTTAATTTGATAATTTAGTTAAAGATTTTCTTTGTTAGTAGACACTCTTTCATTCTAACGAGGTGCCCATGAAACTTCGGTCTCCTCTTACGTATGGTGTCTGTAATCTTCTGTCACTCTGTATAGATCTTCATTTTTCCTCTTCTTTCATGTACCACCTTTCTTTTTTCGTCTCCTAAGATCTTTCTCAAGATTTTTCTTTCTTTCTCCTCTAGCTCATCCATTTGCCCTTTCTTATTCAGTAGCAGACATTCTCAACTGTAAAGTGCCTCTGACTTTATAACCGTGGTAGCATGTCTGATCTTTGCTCTGGAAGACATCGTTCTTTTATTGCATTTATTATGTATTAATCTATATGATAACTCCATTTTCCTGGCCCTTCCCTTATTTACTTCTTTATCAAGCCCATTCGGCTGGATACTTTCACCAAAATATTTAAATTTATCTCACCTCTTGACTTTCCCATACTTTGTTTCCCGACGCTTTTCTTTATTATGTTTATATTCTATGTACTCTGTCTTCTCCTACGAGATCCAGAGTTCTGCTTTCTCTGCAATTTCTTGTAAGTTTTCAAGCAATATTTCTTTGGACTTCTTCTTTATCTCCTGCTAGCAATGCCATGTCATCAGCGAATGCTAAGCACACCACCTTCACATTCTGCTTCCTTGTGCCTAAATAGAGTCCTTTCATCCCTTCTTCTTTTATGGTCTTCCTCCAAGTTCTGCTTACTTTATTATATTATTACATTATTATTATTATTATTATTATTATTATTATTATTATTATTATTATTTATTATTATTTATTATTATTATTATTATTATTATTATTATTATTATTATTATTATTATTATTGTTGTATCAGTAATATCATTTACACAGTTCAATATGCATAACAAACATAACACACTCTGGCACAGATAAAATCCAAAGCCCGACCAGAACCTAGCAACATCAAGTGCATTCTGAGTTACATGAAGAAGATCATCTTTAGTGCAGGAAGATGGACACAATGAACACTAGAACATATGCTGCATAGTTTGTTCTTCGCCACAGTCACATTTGATGTTGCCCCGTCTTGCTAGGTTGGCTTTGGATCTGCCCAGTCCTGTTCTCAGTCTGTTCAAGGACTTTCAGACAGACCAGTCTTCATGACATCCAGGTGGCAAACGTTCTGCAACTGTTATCTGTCCTCGGAATCAAGGGGACCTTGGCTTTCCAAAGCAGTACTCTTGCTGTGTTCGGTGATCTAGTTAGTTCCTCAGACGTTCGTAGGAAACTTTTTCTTGACTTCAGTCTCTGGACTGGAGGTGTACGGACATGGATAAGAGAAATGAACTCTGCCATTTTGTTGTCATCACTAGCAATGAGCTGCAATGTCGTCTGCATAATAGAATTTGGATATTTTCTTACCACAGGCAGGAACTCCGCCATCCCATTCCTCAAATGAAGCCCTCATTATGTTCTCCCCATAGGTATTGATGAGCACGGGTGACTGTATACAACCCTGCCGGACCCCTTTCTGGATCTTGACATTCCCAGACATTTTGCAATTTATTTTAACCATTCCTGAGTTGGCTTCATACAACCCAGATGCGCAGGAACACACATTTCCAACAAAACTTGCCACATTTTCTCCCACTGGGCAAGGCTTTCCGGGAGTCTGAAATGCAGATGATGAGTGGAAGTTAAAATTCTGTTGGTTTTTTTTCAGTCAACTGACGAATGTTTAATATCTGTTCTCTTGTGCCTTTACCTCGGGAAATTCCAGCTTGTGCAGGGGAGATCTCTGAAGCCTCTCTTTAAGTATGTGTGTTTTGGGTCATCAGTCCCTAGTTTTGTTTGATGCAGCCCTCCATGCCACCCTATCATGTGCTAACATTTCCATTTCTACTTAACTATTACATCCTACATCTGCTTATCGTATTCATACCTTGGTCTACTCCTACCGTTCTTACCACCTACACTTCCTTCTAAAACCAACTGAACAAGTCCTGGGTGTCCTATCATTCTGTCTCTTCTTCTCGTCAAATTTAGCCAAATCGATATCCTTTCACCAATTCGATTCATTATCTCTTCATTCGTGATTCTATCTATCCATCTCACCTTTAGCATTTTTCTGTAACACCCTATTTCAAAAGCTTATATTCTCTTTCTTTCTGAGCTAGTTATCGTCCATGTTTCACTTCCATACAATGCCACGCTCCACACGAAAGTCTTCAAAAACATCTTTCTAATTCCTATATCAAGGTTTGAAGTGAGCAAATTTCTTTTCTTAAGAAAGCTCTTCCTTGCTTGTGCTAGTTTGCATTTTATGTCCTCCTTACTTCTGCCATTGTTAGTTATTTTACTACCCAAGTAACAATATTCATCTACTTCCTTTAAGACTTCATTTCCTACTCTAATATTTCGTACCTACATCACCTGCCTTCGTTCCACTGCACTCCATTACTTTTGTTTTGGACTTATTTATTTTCATCTTGTACTTCTTACCCAAGTTTCTGTCCATACCATTCAGCAATTTCTCGATATCTTCTGCAGTCTCAGATAAAATAACTATATAATCGGCAAATTTCCGGGTTTTGATTTCCTTTCCTCGGATTGTGATTCCATATCCAAATTATTTTTTGGTTTCCTTTACATAGTATTCTATATAAACATTTAAAAGGAGGGGGACAAACAGCAGCCTTGTCTAACTACTTTCTGGATTGCTGTTTCTTTTTCAAAGCCCTCAATTCTTCTCACTGCAGACTGATTTTTTTATACAGATCGTAGGTAATTCTTCGTTCTCGGTACCTGATCCCGATCGCCTTCAGAATCACATATAGCTTGGTCCAGTCAGCGTTATCGAATGCCTTTTCCAGATCTACGAACACCACGTACGTGGGCTTGCCGTTCTTAATTAGATCCTGTAAGATCAGGCGTAAAGTCAGGATTGCTTCACGTGTTCCTACATTTCTTCTGAAGCCAAATCGATCTTCGCCCAACTCAGTTTCCACTTGTCTTTTCATTCTTCTGTAAATAATAGGTGTTAACATTTTGCAGGCTGAGATAACAAACTAATGATGCGGTATTTTGCACACTTGTCATTCTTTTAGTATATACAGGAGGATCTTATTTGCATGTGATATGAGGGCTAAGGTTTTGTAAGTATTCGGGAGATAGTAGGTTCGAATCCCACTGTCGGCAGCCCTGAAGATGTTGTCCGTGGCTTCTCATTTTCACCCCAGGCAAATGCTGGGGCTGTACCTTAATTAAGGGCGCGGCCGCATCCTTCCCACTCCTAGTCCTTTCCTGTCCATCGTCGCCGTAAGACCTATCTGTGTCGGTGCGACGTAAAGCAGCTTGCAAAAAAAAAAAAGCAGGTTTTGTAATTGACACATTTCTCTGTGGAACCCTTCTTGGGCAGTGAGACAAAATTGGATGTACCTAGTCAGCAGGCCAAATGCCATATCTCCAAATCTTGTTGCAAATTTCTGTGTATGTCGCCTGTCTCTGTCACGAGCTCAGCTGCTACGCCATCTGGGCCAAGAGCATTGCCCAGTTTTAATGATGTAATGGCCATCCATCAACGGCTGCTAATTTCAAATGACCGCTTGCCATATGGCATAGCGTGCGCTGTTGCTAGGTAACACTGTCTGGCCAACCATCCATACCTTACGTCACAGCGTTCATTGTTGCTAGGTAACACTGTCTGGCCAATCATCCAAACCTTACGTCACAGCGTGCATTGTTGCTATGGTTACACTTCCGTCACGCTATTTTTTTTATATTTTTTTTTTTGCTAATTGCTTTACGTCGCACCGACATAGGTAGGTCTTATGGCGACGATGGAATAGGAAAGGGCTGGGAGTGGGAAGGAAGCGGCCGTGGCCTTAAGTAAGGTACAGCCCCAGCATTTGCCTGGTGTGAAAATGGGAAACCACGGAAAACCATTTTCGGGGCTGCCGACAGTGGGGTTCGAACCAACTATCTCCCGAATACTGGATACTGGCCGCACTTAAGCGACTGCAGCTATCGAGCTCGGTCACGCTGATGTTGAGTTGATCCCGAACCATACGATGTATGTATATAAAAAAATATTAGTGGATGGGGGACCCAGATGAAGAGTACACCCACGGTATCTCCTGCCTGTCGTAAAAGGCGATTAAGAGGGGCAACCAAAGAATGTTCAAATTGGAACCATGATACTCCTTGTAATTAGCACCACCACGCAGGGAACACCATGGGTCGCTTTTACTTGCGCGTGGTACCACTATGTTAGGTACACGATAGGTTTGTGATTAGTAGCGACAGCGTGTGCTCAGGATGCATTTTACAGTACCTGTGATTCGTACCACTATATGAGCGACACCATGGTTCTGCCTTGCCTATGGTTAGTACCCACTATGTGAGGAACACCACGGAATAGTCCCAGTCCGTGTGGTTAGAAAAGCTATGCGTACATGACGAGTGCTGATTGTAGGCCTTTTTTTTTCTCTGTGTTGTGATATGAAAGCGGAAACGTAGGGGAGGGTATTCGGCTACGAATGGAATACTTCAAACTTGAGTACCTTTCTAATATTCAATATTATATTACGGAACATAGTAAAATTACGATCTGTTATGCAAAATAATGAGGCTTTGTTTCTTTTATGTTTTTAATTCTGTTATCTTCCCGCATATACACTGAACCTCGTTTTTTAAGCTCAAATTTTTAGGGAAAAGCCCTATGTGGAAAGATGTACTAGTGTGATTTTATGGTGTTTGTTATTGTGATGTGTATGAAGGGGTGTGCATTCAAAGTAACACAAACTCTCAGTCCCCGAGTGAAAGGAATTGCGGTTAGGAGGCATGGAAAATTCCCCGACTTGTCTGCCACCTGTGCCCTATGATTAGATGGCCAAAGCGCAGTCTGGGTGAGAATCTTGAGTTTTCTCACCAAGTTTTTTACTTTGTAGTAAAGTTTTTGGTGGGGTTGGATAACTGGATGAGGAACGAAACCTTCACCAGCAATCGTTGTTGGGAAGGAGCACTTCGCAAAGATATGGAGCAAAACCCCAAGTTTCCACTACACTGATATGGAGTTTAAATACGTTTAATTTACATAACAGTAGCCTAACAAAAGCTGGGATCAATCAGTTGCGGAAGTGAAACAGTTCTTGCATGGTCTAACGATACTGACTGTGGAGAAAGTTCATTAACCTTGTTGAACACGGAGTTGATGGACTGGATACTGAGATGAAAGACGGGGGATGGATATCATAGGAGATATTTTCTTTTATAGTTCCTCAACCTAGAATACTAGGAATAGTATTATTTCTTGTTTATACCTCGTGTCCCAGGAGAGAAGAAAACTTTCAAATTTCGACGTTTCGCAAACATGTTACTTTCTATTCTCAGAAGAAAGCATTCCCGTTATCGATTACTAGCGACTGCTCCAGTTTCCAATGGAGGCAGTTTTGATCTTATGGTGGTAGGCCTTATAAACAAAACCCGGATATTTATACAGGGTGTGTAAGAGAAAACTGGCCCGCAAAATATATGCAAGACTAACGCGGAATTTATTCTTGGTAATGAACAGAACTGCCCAGCATGGGAAATGCTGGAAACCGTAATTTCGATGCACCATTCGGTTGCTGTCACATGTCAGCGCGTGCGCCTCTCCACAGTACGTCGCTGTGTCATTACTTGTGAGTGAGTAAGAAGATCAGGCGTGTTTAGTGACCAGTTGAAAGGTGCTCACGATAAAGCAGCGCGTGTTCAATGTCGAGTGTTATGCGAAGCACGATTCGTGGAAAACCTGTACGGATCTGTTTGCGCAAGAGTTTAGGACTGGAAGTGTTCTGGCAAAACCTCTAGCAAATTCTGCAATGCAAAACTTATTGACAGAATGGCCTGAAACGGGCTCTGTAGCGAATAAAAACCGTAACTATCCGAAAACAGTTCGAACACCAGAAAACATTCCTCGAGTGAAGGAAAGCCTGCATCGAAGTCCGACGAAATCTCAGCGCCGTTTGTCTGTGCGAGTGAGAATTAAGAGATCGCTGTGTCGAAACGTGATCAAAAAGGACCTGCATCTGTATCCTTACAAATTTACTGTTGTGCTTGCCTTAAAACGTTCAGACGAACCGTTGCGTGTTGAGTACTTTCGGATTCTCAGTTTTTCATTTCCTCAGATGAGGCCATTTCCAGCATCTTCTGTGATGTTCATTAACAAGGCTCAATCCCGCGTCAGTCGTATTGTGAATATTTTCTGGGCCAGTTTTATGTTGGCCACTCGGTTAGAACGCAAACTACCTGAAGCGAGTAACAAGTATAACCGTTACGCCATGAGATTTGCATAAACATCAGGGGCACGGCGTAATTGAACCCCTGGAAGTTATGTTACTCACGCCAGAGTTGTGCTATGCGATTTGCATCAACATCAGGGGCTCGGCGTGTTATACCCCTAGATGTTATGTTACTCACGTCAGAGTTATGCCATGAGATTTGCATAAACATCAAGGGCTCGGCGTATTAGAACCCCTGGAAGTTATGCTACTCATGCCGGATTTATTCTATGAGATTTGCTTAAACATCAGGGGCTCGGCGTGTTATACCCCTAGATGTTATGTTACTCACGCCAGAGTTATGCCATGAGATTTGCATAAACATCAAGGGCGCGGCGTATTAGAACCCCTAGAATTTATATTACTCACGCCAGAGTCATGCCATGAGATTTGCGTAAACGTCAGGGGCTCGTTGTATTAGAACCCCTAGATGTTATGTTACTCATGCCAGATTTATTCTATGAGATTTGCTTAAACATCAAGGGCTCGGCGAATTAGAACCCCCAGAAGTTATGCTACTCATGCCGGATTTATTCTATGAGATTTGCTTAAACATCAGGGGCTCGGCGTGTTATACCCCTAGATGTTATGTTACTCACGCCAGAGTTATGCCATGAGATTTGCATAAACATCAAGGGCGCGGCGTATTAGAACCCCTAGAATTTATATTACTCACGCCAGAGTCATGCCATGAGATTTGCGTAAACGTCAGGGGCTCGTTGTATTAGAACCCCTAGATGTTATGTTACTCATGCCAGATTTATTCTATGAGATTTGCTTAAACATCAAGGGCTCGGCGAATTAGAACCCCCAGAAGTTATGTTACTCACGCCTGAGTTATGCTGTGAGATTTGCTTAAACATCAGGGGCTCGGCGTATTAGAACCCTTAGATGTTATGTTACTCACGCCAGAGTTATGCCATGAGATTTGCATAAACATCAAGGGTGCGGCATATTAGAACCTCTAGAATTTATATTACTCACGCCAGAGTTATGCCATGAGATTTGCATGAACATCAGGGGCTCGGCGTACTAGAACCCTTAGAAGTTACGTTACTCTCGCCTCATTACGCGAGGGAAGGCTAGACTGTACCTCCTACTAGACAAATCAGTTTGTTGTGCGGACTCTACTTCCGTGTTGACGATGTCAGGTGTTTTACTCTTGATGCACGTGATGGTCTGTAGACAGCAACAGAGCCGAAAAAAGGATAATGATTGTGGAGAAAGCAGTCACATCAGAGATGTAGCTGGCTTTGAGGCAGTGCACAAGTTCATCTATTTGGGAACATTGATTTGAAACGATTGAAGCTGCTGCTTGTGTTTCACCTTAACACACATCTTCAGTTACACAACAACCGAGCGATTGGCTGCACGATTTGGGTCACGTATCTATCTGCTTGCATTCCGGAGATAGTGGATTCGAATCCCATAGTAGGCAGCCCTGAAGGTCGTTTTCCAAGATTTCCCAATTTCACACCAGGCAAATGTTGGGACTGTACCTTAATTAAGGCCACGGCCGCTTCCTTCTCACTCCTAGCCCTTTCCTCTCCCATCGTCGCCACAAGACGTATCTGTGTCGGTGCTACGTAAAGCAATTTAAAAAAGGCTTAAAACATATTATTTTTACTCTAGATAACTGGGGAAATGTCAAGTCATTACTATCAGACACTAATGGAGGCGGATTTTATCCTCCTCTTGTTCAGAGGTCTCTAATGCCTTATCGTTGCTGTGTGATTCAGTCGCCTGTTCTGTATACTCTACGCTACCCTGACGACTATAAATGGAACATGGCGGCGCTGTTTTATTGCTGTTCTTGCAAACGTGAAGTTTTCACCTGTTGAAATAGCTCAGATGACTCAATCTTGAAAGTGTGTGTTGTGTTCAGTTGGAAAGTTGCAGCTCAGTTCAGACTTAGGAGGTCACACATCGTGAACAGTTAAGTTCCCCTTCATTGGCTGTTTGTCCTTGAGAACACAGCCATTATCGCTTCAGAGATCCGGGATTAGCGCGCTAGCCCCCTCCTACAACTCTAAGTATAGACTTCTTATCAATATATAGTTAAACTCGTGTATCTCGATTTTCCCTATCTCGAAGTAATTTTTGTTTCCGAATTGAATCCTATATAATTCGTGTGTTTATATATTTTCGATTACTCGAAGTTCTGTTACTCGAATCATTCGACATTTCGAATGATATTTCAATTCCAAGTTTTTTTGTAACTCGCAGAACATTACGCTTATTTATACTTGATTATCCTCAGATAAAAGTAGTTCGTGTAGAAGAAACATGAACTTAAATTGTCTCCTGATAAAAAAAAATTCAACACACTCTACATTTTATATGATATTAGTTTCATTTTGCATGTTGATATTTCTACAGTTCTCAATTATAAAAGGTTTGATGTTTGTACTTAATCAGTACTATGTATAGTAGTAACGATGTATACAGTCTTGTGCACGTTGATGAAAACGGAGATACAATTTTTATACAAATTATTTTACAGATCATCAAGCTTACTTCGGGTTAAACAATGTACTAGTATTTGATATGTCCACCCTTGGTTTTAATTAACATTTCCGCACATTTCGGCGGAGAGTCAATGAGTTTCTTACATACTTCCATCATTTCTAGGTCAGGAAACCACGTTTTCACTACAGCACAAAACATATTTTCCTTGGTAGTGCAGTTCACTTTTCTCATCAATATCTTGATAATTGCCCAAATACTTTCTATAGGGATAATGTCCGATGAATTTTCTGGCCGGTCCAAATACTGGAAATCATTTTTCACCATAAAGTCTTTGACCCTTTTCGGTACGTGCCAAGGTCTTGCTGGTAAAATCATTTTTCGACTTTCCGTTCTTCAACCATTTTCTTCAGTACTGCGGCAGCTTTTCTCTGTAAAATTGGAATGTACTTGTCTCTGTTCATCATTCCATCAACAGAAACCAACTCGGCGAGACTTTCTCATTATTGCTTCTCCTTGCATAACCTTGCACTTCAAAATGGCTTTCTTTAATGAATAGGACCCTTTGCCACTACTCTTGTGTCAGTTTCTGACATTTTCTTTCCCATTCCAATCTCTTTCTCTTCACGGGACACGTTAATAGCTGTTTTCCGACAGCTTTCATTCCAGACTACGCACTGTTGAATATTCAATTTTTATTCTTGCACGTTCCAAATATTTTTGTAAATCGAAACTATTCTTTTCAGGGTTCTAATGAGATAGGCATCATCACCTTTCCTCGACGTCTTCAGTTTTCGGCCACATCGCCTTGTCCTTTGAGATGAAGTGGAACCAGTCTCGTATTTACTCCTAATTATATTTCAAACAGCAGCCAAACTTACATTACATTCAGCTGATATTTGTCTCTGAGTAATAGCACTAAATCGATGGAGGGTTAACATCTTCCCTTCTTTGATTGGAGTTTCAGACAGCCACAAACACATGTCAAGTATGAACTTTTACTAAGAGCATCAACTACAATTGCCTATCTCAACAATTGGTATCCATACTGTTGTTGAGAATTGTCAGGGAACAGTTGTTACCTCTTTATTTCTTACAAAACTAAATGTATCTGCTTGTTCATATGCATATGCACAATATTGTATTTACTTCTTTTCTTTAAATTACAGAATTAATTTCGATCTGAGATAGATCATCTTCAGCTTTTATATCACAATCTTATTAACTAAAATAGTATACACTATGAAAAATTGTTACTATTCTCGTTTTAAACATTTACACACTGGTTTGTTAAAAATAAAGTCATGTTAAAATGGGTACGTTGAAGCTGTTTGCAGCCATTCACAACCACAGTTTAGAAAAGTTGTACTCCACAAATGTTTGGTTAGCTCAAACAGCTTCAATAACCCGTATTACCACGACTTTACTCTAGGTAACTGGGGAAAAGTCCAGTTATTATCATCAGCCACTAATGGACTTGGACTGCATCACCTTCTTGTTCAGAGGTCTCTAATGCCTTATCGTTGCTCTGGGGTTTAATCACCTGTTCTGTATACTCTACGCTACCCGGACGACTATAAATGAAAGATGGTCGAGTTACGGCAGTTGATACCTCTTTCTTAATTACTCTCTTTATTACTTACAAAACTAAATTTACCTGCTTGCACAAGACTGTATTTACTTCTTTTTTAAATTACAGGTGACTGGACAAGGCGGTAAAGGCGTGCTCGGTCCGCCCTGTAGGACATGGGTTCGAATCCCCGTCAGGAAGTCGTAAAATTTAAGACACGAGATTTCCACTTCCGGAGGTGCATATGGCCCTGAGGTTCACTCAGCCTACACAAAAATGAGTACCAGGTTAATTCTTGGGTGCAAAGGCGGCCGCGCGTAGAGCTAATCACTCTACCCCATCACGTGCCGAGGTTAACAATGGTGGAAGTCTTTACCTTCCACTCCTCCAAGGGCCTTCATGTTACTATTATCGTTTTAAAAATTAACACCCTGGTTTGTTGTTAAAAACAAAGTTAACTGTATTTTGATAAAGACTCTATATGGAGAGTTGTAGGAGGGGGCTAGAGTGCTAATCCCGGATCACTGTGTTTTCAAGGACAAACAGTTAATGAAGGGGAACCAACTGTTCACGATGTGTGATACTGTCCTTAAGATCTCAAAAAAAAGTCATTTTAGTTAGAGAGTGAATCTTATTTTAGTTATTAGCAATAAGAAATTGTTTTACAACTAATGTAACGCTTAGGCTAATAGATGGTGTTCTCGAAGTCCGGGGGTTCCTTTTACCGGCCCTGTCAGACCCAATAAAAAGGAAGATAGAAGCTCAGAAAAATGAAGAAGTGCATAACAAGGTGGGCAAAGTAACGGATATCATCAGGGAAATGAGGCTTTGGTCTTGTGTTTCCTATGTCTAACGAAACAGATCCTCACACAAGTTTTGAGTCTCAAAGGGAAACCTATATGGTACCAAGCATTTGCTGAGCGGGATAACTGAACAAGATGTCCTGGATAGACACATCTTTTTTTTCTTTTCTAGTTGCTTTACGTCGCATCGGCACAGATAGGTCTTATGGCGACGATGGGAGAGGAAAGGCCTAAGAATTGGAAGGAAGCGGCCTTGGCTTTAATTAAGGTACAGCCCCAGCATTTGCGTCGTGTGAAAATGGGAAACCACGGAAAACCATCTTCAGGACTGCCGGCAGTATGATTCGAACCCATTATCTCCCGTATCCAACCTTACAGCCGCGTGCCCCTGACCGAACGGCCAACTCACCCGGTAGACACATCTTTAAACAAGAAATCCAGGATTGGAGGTTACCTGAAGATGAGGTCAAACCGGCGGAACGACTTCCCTGCTCAGAGGACAGGAGAAATATTCACATTAAGGGAATAAAGGACGTGTGGGGAAGGAAACCTAAAGAAACGTGGTCCATTGTTATTGGTCTTTCGTCCACTAAATACATTTACAGTTTTTAGGAGACGCTGGGATATTGTCTCGCGGGAGCACCTTCAAATACCATCGGGCGGAGCCAGGATCGAACCTTCCAGCTTGAGCTCAGAAAGCCAGACTCTGAAACGTCGGAACCACTCAGCGTGGTAGTTCTTAAATCTGTGGAGCACGGGCCCTCAAGGACGCCCTCTAATAGCCTAAACGTTACACTAATGAGGCGAGCAGTGTGTTCGTTATGCTCTATAAAGCTTTGTGCGGTAGTTTATTGATATGTCAGAAGCTGCAATGTTTTACAACTTTTGACTGATTTGCCTCAGAGAAAAGGAAATTGAAAGCGGTTGCTAGGTCGTTCTTAACACGCAAGAAAGAACTCGCTTGTGCGGGGCCAAGGCCATTTCTAGAGGTTAGTTATTCATAGAATAACTGTTTCTTCATCTTCAGCTAATCGATTTATTCGTAATTATCAGTATGAAGGAAAATAGATACAAAAGTGGCAAGGATACTGTTTAAAAACCACATGCAGATTATCATTTCTCAGGGTCTGTTAGGAATGACCTCGTTTTTGCCTTATCAGCAGCGTGTACTCGACTTTCATTACTAGTACTATAAAAAGAAACGAATATTTAGTACCTTTCAAGATCATTTGTAGTGTTTTGAATTTATACTCACTGAAGAAAAGAAAGACCGCAGGAAATGTACCAGCGCCGTACTCCCTACTTATATGTGTCCCGCATTGACAGAGGATGGATGGGTTGCCTAACAACTGATTATCACAGGGGCATTACGTCAGAGTAATAAGAGATAACAACCGAATGGCCGCTTGCTGCTTGTTCCTCAGCGCGTCCGTCAAATGCGCCCCCTTACTTTAGCAAGCTTCGTTTACGAATACAGAGTAGTAGGTTGCATTTACTGTAGTAGTACTACAGTTCCTGTCAATTTACACATACATAATTTAGTCTGTGGAGAATCTGGTCGTAATGCAGCCTAAGATTGCAGCGTGTTTGCGCAGTGGTTTCTAAACAACCGCCTGCTTTAATAATAATAATAATAATAATAATAATAATAATAATAATAATAATAATAATAATAATAATAAATCCTTTATTCAAACACAAAGAAAAAAGAATCGCCTGATCTATCTTCTCTCAGCTTTTCTACACTCTAATAGGTGTGTAGATCGCCCTGTAGCAGGCAATGGAAAGTTCATCCTACGGTCCTCTGTGTAGAAGGCTTCTTTCGCTAGGTCGTAAACTAATATTTCTCCTTTTCTCCAACTCTCAGGGCACATTTTAAGAAACGCGACTTGACACACACTATTCTTTCGAGATCATTGATTGTGAGGTGATCCCCATATTATTTCTATCTCATATGACACAATGGGTGAGATGGACGTATGGAATAGCGTCAAAGCTGTAGTGGGAGATAGGGCTGTTAGATTTGTGATCTTATATATGGCTCTGTTTTCTACACACGTATTTCTCTGAACAGAGTTGCAGTTAAAAGATAATGGATTTTTCAAGGCTCATACAAGGAACTCTTTGGTAGTGTGGAATCACTGTTTAAATTAATGACCTATTAAAATTTATTTTCTGCATCTTTGGCGTTTTTACATATGTAACGATTAGGCAACCCGCTCATGATTAGTGCACGCGGGACACATATACGGTAGAAAGTACGGGGCTTAAGGGCCATCTAATATATTCCTTGCATTTAATACTTTATCAGACTTAACTTTTAATTATTATCAAAATATAAGGGGCAGGCAAATGAAAACCGAAGACCAGTGATAAGACATATTCCGGGCGAAAGGTGCCAACACTGCGGTTACGTACCGATACTGTCACCGCTTGGTAGGATAACTTCATAGTGATAACTCACAGGTGCACGCATTTGTTGGGTTATTGCTTTGTCGGTGTGTGGACTGGTTTAGTGTGTTCGTCCAGCTGTAGAAATGGAGGCAAGCAAAGAAGAGCAGGGAAGTGTGGTTCGTTATCTGGTGGCGCAGCGCTATGAAAAGTGCGACGGGACATAAAGGTAAAATGCCCTGGAATACTGTCGGGACAAGTCATCCTCTGGCATGATAATGCTCGTCCCATACCTGAAATCTATCGAAGCCTACGCTTCAGCGATTTGGTTGGGAAACACTTCAACATCCTCCGTATATCCCGGATCGTTCACCTTGTCATTTTCACATTTTTGGCGACCTCAAGAAGGACATTCGTGGACGTCGGTTTAATTCGGACGAGGAAGTGCAAGAGTGGGTGTGGTTGTGGATCCGTCAACGACCTGCCCCTTTCTACAAAAACTGGAATTGATCGTCTCTTCTCCCAGTCGGATGCATGTATTAATGCTTTTAGTTATTAATTTTGAATAAAACCATTCCATGGCCACGTTGTAGCAGGTGTTCGTTTGTCATTTGAATGCCCCTTATATAATTCTCCTTCCATACAGACACAAACCTGTGCATACCCACAATCAACATTCCACCTTTAGGATTGTGTCTTAGAAAATTGTACCTGCGAGGAAACTACACAATCCTCTTTTTTTAAGTCTGTACACAGGATTTTATCTCGCTGCTTTAATTCGCACCGACACAGATAGATCTTATGCCGAGGATGGGACAGGAAGGAGCACAAATCAGGACTTATTCCTAAAGTGGTCAAACTTAATGCAGACGTAGGGTTTTGTATTTGCGTTTGCTGTCCATATAATATTGTTGACAGTAAGGAGCACAGCACCCCTACTCTAACATTGGCATCTTAAATAATCTTTGAACAATGGAGTACAGATTTTTGAATCTTTACGAGATGTACCACTGAAGTTGGTATTTGTATTATCCACACAGTATCCCTGTCGTATTTTCAGTAGTGAAGTCAGTCAGTGTTTCCACTACAATTGAACAAATATCAGTAGTTTCCCTGAACACCACTGATATAATCAAAAACATTTAACCAGAAATGGAAAAAGTTTCGTGAATTTACGATTTAGTAATTCTGTAATGTTAAAGCCACTTCCCACTTCTGACCTTGCGGGCAGATTGAGTAAATTTATCACAATTGCTTCGCATTTAGTCAGTGCACATGAATATATTTTTTTCGAAAAATTTCTGCACTTACCTAGATGCACAGTCTGTAGACCGAAATGTCTAGTTATGTTGCATAGTGAGAAGTTCAAAACAGTCCCGAGAAGTAGACATTTAAAAAAGGAATGGCCGCATTTGAACTCTGCCGTTAAACGTTGAGATGAACTGGTTACAGCAGCATTATCGACAAGTTTATGCGTCTTTGTCCGTAAAATTATTTTTTTCGACCATTAGCAATTGAAAATATAGCTGAATATTTTGTGTATGTCGCTCACCGATTTGTTTTGTACTGTAAATGGGTACAAAACGTTCAAATTGGAATTGAGAACACATTTGCGTTTAATTTTCGGTGTAGTCGTCATTCCGCTGAGACCACGCCAGATTTACTTAGCTACTCTCTTCTCTGCTGTGGCTTACAACTGTGTGTTTTAAATGAAAATAGGAGCAGGAAATGTTCCATATTTCCCTTCTTAACCACAGATATACTTGTCAGGACATCCTTGTATGTTACTAGTGTTTCCATCGCGTGCTAAAATCACTAAGCTTGGCGGAGAACTTACTTGGGAAGAAGCCAGATAAAATTGGCCGTATGATAAAACATCATCATCATTATCATCATTATCTAAAGGCTTCGCCTTGTCGCTGCAACCATTGATCTCTTGTCTCTGCGATCCTTTTCATTTCTCCATAACCTTGGCATCCCATCATCTCAACTACCTCCTCAATGATCTTCTTCCGTGGTTTCCCTCTGCCTTTCTTTCCCATCACCTTGCCTTCGAATAAGTTCTTTATGAAGTTATTATGCCGGGGAATGTGACCGAAAACTGACTCTTTTCTCCTTTGTTGTTATTAAATGTCTTTGGGTGTTTATTTCTCTAAGCACAGTCTCCTTTTAAATCGATTCCGGATAAAATTCAGTGATAAGTTTTGAAGATACTACGGGAGTCCGTTGCCGTAAGATTTAACTGAGATGTGGTCTTGTACAAAACTGTCACTTCGGTGACATTAATCAGAGTGATGAAATAATAAATTATATATCTAAAAACCTCAAAATACAGCACTTTAACACAGTAGTCAAACCACCGTGTGGTTAGGAGGGCGCAGCTGTGAGCTTGCATTGGTGCGTTGGAACCCTACTGTTGGCAGGACTGAGGATGGTTTTCCGTGGTTTCCCATTTTCACAGCAGAAAAATGCTTGGGCTGTACCTTAATTAAGGCCACGGCTGCTTCCTTCCCTCTCCTAGGTCTATCGTATTCCATCGTCGCCATAAGACTTTTCTGTGTCAGTGCGACGTAAAGTCTATACGCGAGTCAATGTCTAGTACTGAAATACAAGCTGAATAAATTAAAAGAACAGGGAAGAAAAAAATGTACGGAAAATACTCGGTCCGCCAAGAACTACAGATCTCTGGAAATCATCAAGTAATGATGGAATATACCGGAATATAGAAAACATAACAGATACAGTGCGGAAGAGACGATTACTATTTTTGGGACATTTATACAGAATGGGTGACAACGGAATAACCATACAGATCTTCAAATATCTTTGGAACAAGAAGTCAACAACAACCTACATTCATAAAGTCAGCGAATATTTGGAAAGAAACAACATAAGAGAAGAAGAAGCAACAGAGAGAGACTTTTAGAAGGAGTGTGTTAAAAAGGGAAGGATTCCAAGTTCGGGAGGGAAAGAAAACAGGCTCATAATGGTCCGAGGAGAGGAAATGGAGGCATAGTGAACAGATGAGGGAGTATTGGAGGATGAGGAGGAGGAGGAGGAGGAGGAAGAGGAAGGAACAACAAAGGGCGAAACACTGAACATATCACGTGGTCCGTAGAAGACCCTAACGGAGAAAGAAATAATTCCTAAAGTTAGGGTGCGGGGATTATTCGCGTAAATTCGGTAAAAATAATAACAACAATAATATCATCTCCTTTAGAAAGGGAATTTCGTTTTAAATGTAAAAGGAGTGATATCGTGAAGGTTAGAAGGAAAGGAATGCCTGGTGCGGTGTTGTGTTGATCGCTTCCGGTTGGTGGTTATTGTAAGAAAGTGTTCATTGTTTTGTTTCTGTGGTAGGTGTCTTAGAGAAATACGTCATTAAATTCTAAAGAAATAATCAATAAAATGTACAGTCTCTCAAGAATAGGAATGAGCACCATGGTATTGTGTAAGCTCCACGCAGGTACTCGTTTCTCAGAAGGATCTGAACCTATAGGTATAATGATTGTTGTGAGTATCCACAGGGTTTCTGTCTACGTGGGACGTGGAGTATATTTTTATAATACGGATGAACTTCAGTTACATGTTTTCAAAGGTGACCGCTAAAATAGAGTGTAAACGAGAAAATGTAAAGACGAATTTTCTTATGGTACTGTGTTATCACATTATTTTATTACTCAACCTCTTGTAGGACAGTGGCGCTTCCTGGGCTAGAAGTTCGTGTGGTGTTATTGATGGAATTAATGGATTAAATATTAGCCCGCACATTTCTCCCTCTCCCCCCTCCCCCACTATTTCTTTCGCCAGATTATTCACATCACAAACTGAATTATGTAATAGAAATACATGGGGAAAAAGAGAAAGTCTGCAGAGAATTACTATTTTCTTTTAGAGGTGAAATACGTACTTCGGCCATTTCAGTCAATTCACCATTGAAAAATTTTATATGCAGTACATGCATACAGTTTTACAGTGGTTTAAAAAATCATCGATTCTCCTTTGCTTCTTAGTTTTTTTCGACACAAAACATAGGCTACTCCAGTCGGTTATATACACTTGCGAGGCGATAATGCACTGCATAAATATAATACATTATCAAATCGCAGTCGTCAGCCTTGAAAATGGCTGGGGATGGTCGGCCACAGTCAATCACTTGCTTTTTTTTTTTTGCACTATGAGAAGCGATGCAAAATTTGTGTTTAATAACTGTTTTCCTATGCTTTTACTTCCTGTATTAAAACATTTAAACACCGAGCTCGATAGCTGCAGTCGATTAAGTGCGGCCAGTATCCAGTATTCGGGAGATAGTAGGTTCGAACCCCACTGTCGGCAGCCCTGAAAATGGTTTTCCGTGGTTTCCCATTTTCACACCAGGCAAATGCTGGGGCTGTACCTTAATTAAGGCCACGGCCGCTTCCTTCCCACTCCTGGCCCTTCCCTGTCCCATCGTCGCCATAAGACCTATCTGTGTCGGTGCGACGTATAGCAACTTGCAAAAAGAGAAAAAAAAATCACATTTAAACCTCCGACTTGATTGCGTAAGCAATAATACACCCGCGCACAGCTCGAAAACAGAAATCAACACAAAGCTTTGGAAACTGAAACAACGCCTTGTTCAGGTTTAGCAAGCATGAGGCAAGTGTACGGAGCGCATGCGCAGTTGCAGGGAGTGAAGCTGCTAAGTCGTTGGAAATAGAGCCAACGCCTTGGCGGTGTGCCAGACTGCTAGAGGGTTCGGCCGACGCTCAAAATTACTACAATGTGCGGAGCGGAACAAAGCACGATGATGAAGAAAAATACACCCTGTATTGTAACATTGCAAATGAAATACAATAATTTATTATTTTTCTTTCAATTTTACTTGGGCGATGACACACAACTTATACACACACTCTGAAAAAACGCAACTACTGTAGGCCTGTAAGAAAGCAGTACATGCATACAGTTTTACAGTTTATTAAAAAATCATCGATTCTCCTTTGCATCTTTGATTTTTTTCGACGCAAACATAGGCTACTCCAGTCGGTTATATACACTTGCGAGGCGACAATGCACTGCATAAATACACGGAGCGTTTGAATATGCTGTCGCCCCGCCTATTGCATTGTCAGCGGCAACCCTTTTATCCGCAGGAAGTGTTCAAATGTCAAAGGAGACCGCTTATTGAACTTGAGGGGATTGGAGGTTGTCAGTTTTCTCTCAGTGCTGTGTAATGTATAAATGAGTAAATTTTGTTTATGGGGACCAGGCAAATGTGACGTATTAATAAGAAAACGTATAACCGAAGAAGATTATAATTCGGCTAAATATTAATGGACAGGTTTCAGTGCCAAAACAATTAGCGTATAACTGTGAAAATCGTAGAGGTGAATAACGTATAAATGAAGTTCAACTGCAATTGAGCTGTAGTCTGATAACGAGATGGCGACAGGACTTCGACAAGGAAGTGTATAATCCCCTCTAATCTACATCACAGTCATGGATGAAATCCACAGGAGCGAACACCAAAAAATGGGAAGTAAAGAGACAAAGTCCGTACTCTTTGCAGACGACACAGTAATATGAGGAGAAGGTGAAATGGAAGTACAAGAAAAAGTTACTATAACGAATTGGGAGTTAGAGAAATATGGAATGAAAACAATGGTGGAGAAGTGTAAGGCATAAGTGATGGTCAGGAAGAGGGAATATTGACGTAAATGGGAGAGCATTAGACGTTGTGAAAAGCTTCAAATATATGAAGAAAGTGGAAAGAGAATCCAACAAGCCAGTGGGTTTTACCAATGTATGAGAGGTGTAGTGTGGAGTCGGGACGCCCCAGAGAAATACAAAACAATTATGTACTCAGTGTATTTTTTTTTGTTAGGGGCTTTACGTCGCACCGACACAGATAGGTCTTATGGCGACGATGGGATAGGAAAGGCCTAGGAGTTGGAAGGAAGCGGCCGTGGCCTTAATTAAGATACAGCCCCAGCATTTGTCTGGTGTGAAAATGGGAAACCACGGAAAACCATTTTCAGGGCTGCAGATAGTGGGGTTCGAACCTACTATCTCCCAAATACTGGATACTGGCCGCAATTAAGCGACTGCAGCTATCGAGCTCGGTAGAAGAATAGTTGGGAAGGCAAGATGGGATAAAGTCATAGAAATCCGAAAGAGAATTGGATTCCTAAACTGCAAAACAAGATAGAGACCAGTAAGCTGGAATGGTATGGATACCTGATGAGAATGGAAGAGGATAGAGTTCTAAAGCGAGTGTTTACAGAGAAAATAATAGGAGGAAGACAATGGAAAAAGCCCAGAAAGAGGTTGATGGATACTGTAATGGAGAGTATAGAGGAGAGAGGAGTAAAAGCAGAAGAAATATTTGAGGAAGGAAGGGAGTGATAGAGCGATTAGAAAACCGTGGAGGTCCTTGATTCACAACCCGACTCAGAAGACTGGGATGATGGATGAGAAGAAGGAGAAGATGAAGGCAGCCGCGCTATCCGTTTTATGAGGGGTAGTGGCTCATTCAATCGTTTTTAATAGTGAAGTTTAATTGTAATTCTTTCCTCACAAATAATTGGTTAAAAAACATTACAAATAATTTTGGAAGGTGCTAAATACTCGTTTATTCTTGTAATACTTCAACTAAAAGTCGAGTACACGCTTCTGATAAATCAAAAACGAGGTCACTCCTAACAGACCATGAGAAGTGACATACTGTAAGTGGTACTTGAGCTGTATCCTTGATACTTTCGTATATATTTTCCTTCATACAGGTCATTATGTAAGTTTAATCGATTAGTTGAAGATGATGAAACAGTTATTCTATGAATAACTAATCTCTGGAAATGGCCTTGGTCCCGCACAAGCGAGTTCTTTCCTCCGTGTCAAGAAAGACTTATTAGCCGCTTTCAATTTCTTTTTCTCTGAGGCAAATCAATCAGAATCTGTAACATGTAGGACATAGCAGTTGTTGGCATTCACTAGACTGCCGTGTAAAACTTTGTAGAGCATAACCAATAAACTGTCCGATCAATAACTGTTGATCTGTATTTAGGACTGTCGCCCAGATAGCAGATTTCCTATTATTTGTTTACCTTCTTTTCCCTTTAATTATTTCAAAGTAGCTGAGAATTTTTCAAACATCTTCCTTGAAAGATTATTCCAGTCCTATAATGAAGTATTTGCACAAATTTGTCTTTTTGAATTCCAACCTTATCTTCATTTTTCATCTTTCCCACTCTCAAAGATTCAACCGAAGCTTATTTTACTAATGTAATTCCAAACTATCTCTCCACTGACATCTCAAAACATTTCACATAGTCGAGCTGTTCATCTCCTTACTTTCAAGTCTTCCCAGCCCGAAGTTACAACATTTTTGTAACACTTTTCTGTTTTGTCGGAAATCACCCAGAACACATTTTCCTATGTACGCATATTAACATGTAGCAGACTGTATGTCTAAGTTGTGATGCACGATATTTACGCGGTGTTGTCTATCTTTCGAATCAGCTGACGTAACAAACGTCAACGCAGTTCAGCTGTTCCAAATGTGTCACGTTCATAATTTCGAACGTTTCACCACAGTATAGGTGAACGGCTAATCGTCTGTATATAAAATAAGAGTTATGTCTGTACATTGCTCAGAATTAAAAAGAAAGTGCTTCTTCTATACCGGTCGTGTCTATAGTAACAAGGAAATGCACTTTCTAAGTTTGCGTCATATCTGTATGTATGTATGTATGTATGTATGTATGTATGTATGTATGTATTTATGTATGCACGCTCATCACAAGGGTATTGCTGAAGAGAATTTAATGGCAATTGGCATGTTAAGTCGGATAATGAACCACTACAATCTAGGCTATAAATAATTTCTTTCTCGCTGAGTGAAATGGTAGTTAAGGGGAAGGCCTAAAATGTTATTCTCAGATATCTATGTTATTAGTTGTGCTTTCCATAAACATTACTTAACTAAAGTTATATGGAATTACATGTCCAATTATTTATGTCTTTTATATTTTTACCGTACTGGCTATTATAACAGAGATATCCATTAATTTCGATTTTTGTTGCTAAGTCTATATCAGCGCGAACCGCAAGAAAGTAAGTGAACGGAATTTAATGTAATTTTGTATGCAAATTTAGGGAAAAAGATACTACTGTCTAGGCTATAAATAATTTTATTCACTCTAGATGAATGAGTACTGTAGGCGAATTCGCCTAAAGTTTAATTTTTAAATGCGTATTTTATTGGTCCTATTGAAAAGTGTTGAATAACAAAAATAATGGAGAATACAGTTTCCGATCATTTATGTCTTACACCGTTTTAATAATAATAATTTAGGTCTTACGTCCCACTAACTACTTTTGCGGTTTTCAGAGACGCCGGAGTGCCGGAATTTAGTCTCGCAGGATTTCCTTTACGTACCAGTAAATTTACCGACACGAGGCTGACGTATTTGAGCACCTTCAAATACCACCGGACTGAGTCAGGGTCGAACCTGCCAAGTTGAGGTCAGAAGACCAGCGCCTCAACCGCCTGAGCCACTCAGCCCGACATTACACCGTTTCACGGTACAGGCTATGAAAATAGGACTCACGAATTTAGAATTGTGTTGCTTAGTCCATATCAACGCCGAGCATTGCTAACGTGGGAATATTGTTCAGGCATGTTAAGTGGCGATAATTTTTGTCATGATTTTCTTAAGATGTAAAATCGCGACGTCATCGGTCCATATCGACAAGGGAAATTGTGAAGATGATTATTTAAAAAATTAGGAAAAATCGTAAAGAAACAATATCTTGAAAAGTAAGACTCCCTTTTCTTTAGATGCCCTAATATCCCAGAGTCGGAAGAAAACTAAATGTGACGGCCTACAGAACCGAAAGCTCATTAAACTGATCAACAATAGCATTGTTGTTATGTAATTTGTCTCTTTTGCTGTCACTCATATCGGATAGATGGGATTACTGCTGCGTCCCGAGTAAAAAAAAAAAAGTCTACTTGTATGTTGGCAGAAAGTAGTTGAGGAGTACCTGCGTATGATATAGAGTACTACAGCTGGTCGTCTTATGGAATACGTGCGGCGGAGCGTCGAGTGGAAGAACCTCTGTGTTGCGGGGGTGTATAACTGGAAGAGCCTCAGGGGATTACATGGAGTCGTCTCATCAAGAAGCGAGCTTTCCTCTTCTTGCACGCACCATAACAATGGAACTTGTGCCTTTTCAAAGATAATCCCCGTTCGTGTTGGGAGACAATACGTCGGCTACCGCTCTCATCTCTAACAAAGAGGAAGGCGAGGGTGTTTGAGGGAGTTATAACCCAACTCACTAGCTCATCGATTTCCGATAAAGACTGCTGTGCATGAAGAAGCAATAAGTTCAATTCCTTTAATAATGAACTCCCAAGTGCATTGTTCGAATGGTTAGCGTTGAGGACCTAGGTTCACAGGATCCCGGGTTCGGTTCCCGGCCGGGTCGGAAATTTTAATCGCGTGTAATTAATTCTTCCGGCTCGGGGACTGGTTGTTTATGTTTGTGTCAACACTCTCCTCTTCACATTCAGACGGCACAACACAACACACCTTCAACCACTACAAAAACTCGCAATAGTGATTACATCCCTCCACATAGGGTTGCCGTCAGGAAGGGCATCCGTCCGTAAAACAGGCCCAAATTCACACGTTACACTCGGTTCTCACGCGCGACCCCACCAGGTCTGGGAACAGCTGTAAAATAATAATAATAATAATAATAATAATAATAATAATAATAATAATAATAATAATACCAATTGCATTACTAGATTTATATACATGGTGTTCAGTTCTAATAAGCACACAACAGGCAACAAGTCTCAAATTTCACAATTTTAAAATATAACTGTGTGTCTTCCGTTTCTCTCCGAACCTTGGTATGAAGAGAGATCTTCGCAGCCGATTTTTACGACCGGATGCCCTTACCGACATCAAACTCGTCTAGAGTTAAAGAAATGCATTTCATGACGTGATATATTACAGTAGGCATTGGGAGGGTGAAACCCGCTGCCGGCACAGAGCCTGTCCCTTTAGAAAGAGCAGGGAGTCTGTTCAGGCTTCAAAGAGGTTGGGTGGGTAAGACACAAAGGTGCGTGGCTTTAGCCCAAACGCAGAAGTACATTAAATATGTTCCATCTCGGTAACTATTCGGAATAAGGCCTGTGAAGTGCTTTGCTTCAAATGGTCGTTCCTGTTATACTAGTGAACAGTGACGATTGCTCATAGGACAGTGTTTAGAGTAACAAAGGTACCGTCTCCGTCTTAGGGAATGTAGTACGAACTCTCTGGGTATATTGATGAAATAAAAGTTTATTTTCGTAATGATCCTCTACTTTTAAAATAACATATTCTGAATGTTTGTAGGAGTGACGGGCCACATTTCGATTCCTGATGACGACACAAAGTGCAGTAGAATGCAGGGCATTCCCGAGGCGCGGCAATTGTGGGCGTGTGCTGCCTCACTGAAGAAAGGGGGCCAATTTATATAACTACAGTACCTCCTTTCACTCTGTGTCTCTTAAGTGTTCTCTTACATAGATTGATCGATATCTAACTTCCTCACTTCTCCTAATTTAGCAAACGCTATTATTTTAGCGACTGGGAACTATCATTGTCTTTCAACTTTCACTCTGCAGCTCATCTTTTTTTTTCCTCCCTTTCCCGAGTTTGTCATTATTTTAATCGATTGCTTATCATAGTTAGATAAGTCCTTTCCTCTCATTTATAACCTTTATGGGTTAGAACTTTGTATTTTTGTACTTATTTTTTCCGTTTGTGTTATTTATTTTCTTTGCCCTTCTGGCGGTTTTAAAAATCCACTACTTCAGAAGTTATGTACGCAAATGTCCATGTTACCTGCTTCATATAAATCTCCCATAGCCCTACATGTGTTGCTTATTTTCCCTACTTTCATGTTTACGTTTGGTTTTCGTCATAATTCAAGAACTGTTCAAGATACTGTGTGACATTTTGTATGGTTAGTGCATTTTATTTATGTGGAAAACATACGTAGAAGTTTATCTTTGATGAAAGTATATATTTCTTTTAATTCTTGATGGGTTGTGCCCAACTAAGAAGCCTGTTTGAACTTTTTGGTTTTATTTCTCTTCTCAGTGCCTCTTCATCCTCTCGCTGTGATCCTTTTTGCATTGTTCAGTCTATCCTGTATTATTTATTTATTTATTTATTTATTTATTTATTTATTTATTTATTTATTTATTTATTTATGTATTTAATTTATTTATTTCAAGCCAGAGACACCAGCTCATTGTCAAACTTTTAGGTCTCCTGTCGAGACTACCTGCTGAGGACAGCTGACTGTGAATGCTTGCTGTATGAGTGGATATGCTCGTGAGGATTAGTTGGACTTAGAGGAGAACAATAATGACTGTACTGAGTGGCCACCTGTATTAACGCGCTACAGCTATGGAGCCAAGCACTGCATTCGGGAGACATGCGGGATCGAACTCCATCGTAGGCTGTCCTCAGAATGGTTCTCTGTGTTTTCACTTCCAGGCAAATGTCGGGACAGCTCCTACTGATAGGTCACAGCCGATCTCTTCCACCTTCATATTAAATTAATTCACGATAACTTATTTAATTAGCTCTTCAAGTGTGGCAGACGTCAGGAAGGACATCCTGCCGTAAAACATGCCATATCATTTTTCTCGTCCCCGACTTGGTATCAGGAAACGAGTTTAAGGGATATGCATGCATACACAAGTGAATATAATTGGACCTGTGAAAAAATGAAAAAATGCTGTTTTTATTATGTGCTTTGATGTTATTTAATTCCAAGAATTACTTTAATTTATTGATGCATTAACATTAATACGCTTGTTAGCTTGGGTTCATACGACAATTTCTGTAACGAAATAGTGTCTTGTAAAAAAGTGTGTGACGGAAGTGTTACCTAGCAACCGTGCAGGCTGTGATGTAAGGTATGGATGAATTGCCAGACAAAGTTACCTAGCAACCATACAGGCAGTGATGTAAGGTATGGATGAATGGATGGCCAGACAGTGTTGCCTAGCAACCGTACAGGTAGTGATGTAAGGTATTGATGAATTGCCAGACAAAGTTACCTAGCAACCGTGCAGGTAGTGATGTAAGGTATTGATGAATTGCCAGACAAAGTTACCTAGCAACCATACAGGCAGTGATGTAAGGTATGGATGAATGGCCAGACAAAATTACCTAGCAACCGTTCAGGCTGTGATGTAAGGTATGGATGAATGGCCAGACAAAATTACCTAGCAACCGTACAGGCTGTGATGTAAGGTATGGATGAATTGCCAGACAAAATTACCTAGCAACCGTACAGGCTCTGATGTAAGGTATGGATGAATGGCCAGACAAAATTACCTAGCAACCGTACAGGCTGTGATGTAAGGTATGGATGAATTGCCAGACAATGTTATCTAACAACCGTACAGGCTGTGATGTAAGGTATGGATGAATGGCCAGACAATGTTATCTAACAACCGTACAGGCTGTGATGTAAGGTATGGATGAATGGCCAGACAAAGTTACCTAGCAACCATACAGGCTGTGATGTAAGGTGTGGATGAATGGCCAGACAATGTTATCTAACAACCGTACAGGCTGTGATGTAAGGTATGGATGAATGGATGGCCAGACAGTGTTACCTATCAACCGTGCACGCTGTGTCTTATGACTGGTTGCCATCTGAAATTAGCAACCGTTGGTGGTTGGTCATAGCCGAGACACAAATTTATGATCATTTGATTTTTACAGGAAAGAATTTGACACCATTTTTGTTAAATTATTTCGTTTAAACTTCTGAGGAATGTTCAAATTTTCCGGTACTTTAACGTTTAAATACTTGTGATTAGCTGACATCAGTACTCCTAATCACTTGAGCTTTTTTATTTGACATTCGTGTATACCTTAATTTCTTAATTTAACTTAAATGTCTTCTTGTAAAAAACCAAAACAATCCCGATGGCGCAACAACCCTGAAGGACCATGGACTACCAAGTGACCGCTGATCAGGCCGAAGGCCTGCAGATCACGAGATGTCGTGTGGTCAGCACTAGGAATTTTCTCGGTCGATATTCTTGGCTTTCTAACCGGGGCCGCTATCTCACCGTCGGATAGCCTCACAGTTGTACTCATGTAGGCTGAGTGGACCTCGAACCAGCCCTCAGATGCAAGTAAACAAACCTGACCTGGCCTAGAATTGAACCCGAGCCTCCGGGAAAGAGGCAGGCACGCTACCCCAACACCACGGGGCGGGCATGCTTTCAGTAAAAGGATACCATACATATTAGGCGAACCTCAGGATTCCCTCATTTCTCATTTAATACTCTCGCTGCTGACGTTTCAGAGCTACAGAGACGTAAAATTGGGAACTTTAAATATTGTCAGAACAGGATATTTCATCTCCCCTTAAGCGGAAGTACACACAGATAATCGCCCCGTCTTACCTCCTCTCACAGGAAAAGGAGAAAATGGTCCAACCGATTGAAGAATAAAGGCATGGGTAAAAGGAAGGAAACGCTGCGGACGGTGTGGAAGTAAATTATGTATTATGCTTGGCACTTCGAAGTCTTCAGAAACTGTAAAATTAATCGGCTAACATTTATTTATTTATTTATTTATTTATTTATTTATTTATTTATTTATTCATGTGCGCCGGGCTGAGTAGTTCAGACGGTTAAGGCGTTGGCCTTCTGACCCCAACTTGGCAGGTTCGATCCTGGCTCAGTCCGGTGGTATTTGAAGGTGCTCAAATACGTCAGCCTCGTGTCGGTAGATTTATTGGCACGTAAAAGAACTCCTGCGGGACTAAATTCCGGCACCTCGGCGTCTCCGAAAACCGTAAAAGAGTAGTTAGTGGGACGTAAGACAAAAACATTATTATTTATTCATATGTTTGTTCGCACTTGGGATTCCCCCCCCCCCTCCGCCTGCATTCATGAGTGTAGTATGGACATAAAAATAAACTGAAATTTCATTTTCACTTTTGCTCTGTGTAACGCGACACTGACTTCATGTCCACTACTGGGCCTTTGCTTTGTGGTCCTGGACGTTATATTGCGCCAGGAATATGTAGGGGTACCTCAGGGATCAGAATTTGGGCCACAAGAGTGACATTAGTGTATAACGAACGGATTGCAGTAATTCCATCAGCTTAAATCACGTCATGGTGAAATAATGGTACTTTACAGGTCAGATTGTGGGCCACCAGTCTGACATCTTTGTATACCGGGTTGCAGTAATGCCAGCTGCTTTATGTTAAACATACTGGACTAGGAGGAGGCATGATAGATTTTATCTACGATATTCTATTTCTGGACAATGTTAGAGAAATATTTTTCGAATCGCGGTGTAGCCGTAGTAATAAAATTTATTCACCTTCATCGGCTTACGTCACTCTACGAGAGGGGAAATTGAGTGGAAACACAATATCTGTCTAATGCTTGACCTGCTTCTGTGAATGTAGAGGGAACGATACGGGGTTGTGGGAACTGTGGATGGAGGAAAGTTGGGAGTAAGCGTGAGGTATACATAATTCCTACTATTTATTTACTTGACACGGAAAATTCCTAAAAGGTCATAATCTCTATGGTGTATGCAGCCCAGTGTATTTTGAAAAGACTTCGCTGGTAGGTCCATGTCAGGAAAATGAATGAGGATAGATTAGACCAGGCCTTCGAGGACAAGAGAAACAAACGTTGATCTAGGACACGGTATATATAGACTTCTTATTTCTGGTGTAGAAACTGAGAAGCCCAACGTGCTGTCTGTACCGAAGAGACTAACGTTTAAAGGCGTCTACAGCAAAGATGTACTGCAGTGCATATCCCACGCGCAAACGACGTCTCTAAACTAACTCTATCATGCCGGGAATTTATTGTGAAGTCTTAACCCTCTGAAGAAAATAGATCTATTTCGGCCGTATCTTTCGAAGTGATAAATGCAGCCTGTTACAGTGGACCATAGAAGGCAAAGTAGAAAGGAAAATAGCAAGGGGAAGAATATCCATCGCCCGAAACTCCTAGAAATAATTCGGCAACCACGATATGGCTACTGTGGTGTGGAAAACTGAAAACATGAAAAGTGACTGCATGGTGGTCCCTACCTTGTGTGATGAGATGGCACTAGAAGAACTAACTTCTTCATTTACCCTCGGCGATTATTTTTTGTTCAAATGCAGCAAAAGTAATGCCATTTATTGGAGTTGAGTGACAGCAGAATGAATGAACGAATTATAAAAGGCGTGGTGCAGGTCTTTCTGTATAACGCCCATGGGCGAACTAAGCGTCTGTAAGGAAGGAAACCTACGTACGATGGTATCTAATGCTTGTGCTGGCACACACACCCAGTCACCGAACCAGATGAATTAACCAGTGAAAATCCACAGCCTGTTTCCAGACATTCCATCGGGTCAGGAATGGAATGAATTAAGCCCAAACTAGCGACGAGGATAGGAATTGTGCCGGCTGCCGAAACCTGTCACGCTACCCTGGGGCAATGATTTATGACTGACAGATGAAATTAAATGACATTGGAGAGTGTTGCTGGAATGAAAGATAACAGGGCAAACCGGAGTACCCGGAGAAAATCCTGTCCCGACTCTGCTTTGTCCAGCACAAATCTCACATGGAGTGAGCGGGATTTGAACCACGGAACTCAGCGGTGAGAGGCCGGCGCGCTGCCGCCTGAGCGACGGAAGCTTATAAATTAACCAATGATACTTAAAATGTTAGACTCGTCTGGGAGTCGAACCCGAGACCGCCTGGACCAGACAGAACTGGACAATCGCAGCCGAAGAAATAAAGCACATCCCATTTGCCAACAACAGTTCAGTCTGTGTAAGGATATTTAAATAACTTTCGTGGGTTAAGACATTGAAGATCATCATTCCCGTTCACGCAAAATCATCGTTTTCTTCACCATTATTATTATTATTATTATTATTATTATTATTATTATTATTATTATTATTATTAAATTCATTCCATCTGAATGGATTCACTGTTGTCGGAAACTTTCTATAACTTGCCGGAAGTATTATACCTGGAAGTGTTGCATATGAACGTCCTTAAACACCAGCGACTTCAGCTGGTATTAAATTTGCCTTCTTCAGAACAGAAGGCCAAACATAAGCCGACTTGATCACCAAGGTATTATTTACCGGAAAACTATCCCTGAAGATGGAAAAATAGCAAATAATCTACAATAGAGAATGAGGAATGAAAGGGGACAGACAATAAAAATCGAAGATCATGGCACATAGCCAGAAAACGTGCACATTATGAGCTGATCCAGGATCAGCGTCACGAATCTTCTCGGCGATTACTCTTGCATTTCTAGACCGGGACTGCTATCTCACAGTCAGAGAGATCCTACACTGAATAAGTGGACATTTTTTACTCGCACCTCAACGGCGAAAAATCTTCTCTTTTTAATATGTGTATATGAATGTCTCTAGGTTTAGGTTAAGCTTGACACTTATTTTAGAAGATTCATTTTTATATATTTTGTCCCTATTGGCTTTACGTCGCACCGACACAGATAATATGTCTTATGGCGACGATGGGACAGGAATGGGCTAGGACTGGGAAGGAAGCTGCCGTGGTCGTAATTAATGTACAGCCCCAGCATTTGCCTGGTATGGAAATGGGAAACCACGGAAAACCATCTTCAGAGCTGCTGACAGTGGGATTCGAACCTACTATATCCCGAATACTGGATACTGGCCGCACTTAAGCGACTGCAGCTATCGAGCTCGGTTTATATATATATATAAGGGGAGTCGTGACTGAAAATTTGAACTTCTACAGTTTACCACTTATGAAAACCAAATTTTAAACACAAGCACATATTAACAAAACTTGGAATTGATTAGTTGGTTGGTTGCATTGTTATGGAGAAATAATTTTTATTTTTTATATGTTACATGGAAAATTCTCCTGATGGCAATGTTTGTATTTATTGGGCTATAATTTGGCAGACTTGTCATAAACGCTCACGTATTTAAGAACAACTCCGGGTTTTGCAGTCAGGTATAAACTCTTGTTATTATTATTTAAACATCTAATTTCATGCTACTTGAGGAGAAGAATATGAAGGTCGTTTTCAACAGATATGTCTTATGGCGACGATGGAACGGGAAAGGCCTTGGAATGTGAAGGAAGCGGCCGTGGCCTTAAGGTACAGCCGCAGCATTTGTCTGGTGTGAAAATGGGAAACCACGGAAAACCATCTTCACGGCTGCCGACAGTGGGATTCGAACCCACTATCTCCCGGATCCCAGCTCACAGCTGCGTGCTTCTAACCGCACGGCCAACTCGCCCGGTCCGAGGAAAAGCACTGTGGGGGTAAGCCACCCCTAGTGATCGAGGTAGGGTGGGATGTGACGGGGTGAAAAAGGTCCAAAATGACTGAGATAATGGATTTGTGTTTGCACCCCTCTGGGAGGGGGTGGAAATGGGATGAAGAATAAAAGTAGCAGAAAACGACCTATATTAAAGTAGAATTTATACTTTTCGGGGTCGCTGAGAAGAACAGTGACACTCCAGATGTCGTTTAAGTGCAAGGTGAGCCGCATCGGTACGGGGGTGAGAAGGGGTGAAAAAGAAAATATCCAGAATAAGCGAGTTTATGGATGAATGTGTGTGTCCGACTCATTGGCTGAATGGTCAGCGTTGAGGCGTTGAGGAATTTAATGGTCTTTGATTAATTCTTCTGGCCTGGGGACTGGGTGTTTGTGTTTGTCCCAACACTTTCCTCTTCATATTCAGACAACATACCACACTACCAACCACCACAGAAACACGCAGTAGTGATTACATCCCTCCAAATAGGGTTGGCGTCAGGAAGGGTGCGGCACAGGTCGCACCCGCAACCCCACAAATGTCGGAAAGGCGGTAGAAAAAGACGACGACTGATGAACGTGTGTATGATCCAGTATAGCTCGGGTGGGAGGCAAGACTCCCTTAACACCGGGACACTCCCAATGCTTTCTTTTTTTACAATTTGTTTTACGTCGCAGCAACACAGATAGGTGGTATGGCGGCGATGGGACAGGAAAAGCCTAGTCACTCGCCGGTTGATGCCTTTTAAGTATCAGTTCAACTGCATAGGCATGGTGAGAAGTGGTGATGAAGAAAATGTCCACACTGACCGAGATTAGTTTAATTAACGAGAAACAAACTAATTTATAACTAAAATTTGAAATTAAACACGTGACAGTAACTCTTAAATTGCAAACTAGTTTTTGAAATATCAGTCAACGTCATAAAAAAAACATCTACAACAAATTCGCTTCATACGTAATTAACAGATAATAAAATACGTAAAAGTTAACCACCAATAAAGTGTGCGGGCAATATAGCTAGTATGTGTATATAAACTTGATCATTATTTTAGGAAATGAATTTTGTTTTAAGGCACATTGATTGTATTTAACGTCTTATTGAATAATGTATCATTGGTTAAATAACCTCTGGCCTGGATGGGAAAGGAACCCAGGATCTCTTGGTAAGTTACAGGCTTCCTGTCCCTAAACCGGGGGACCGACAGGGAAATACTACCACGTTGTAACTAAAGCCCGGATTTTTATGCAGTAACAGGTTAGATTGCAAAACTAATTTGGTTAGTAGGTAGTGTCGGCCACCCGCTCTTCAATAATGTAGCAAGAGTAACATAAATTATGGGGGTTCTGATGAGCAGTACCCATACTGTTTATGCAAACCCCATAGCACAGTCGTTGTGAAGGTAGACTATACTTACTACTCGCTTCCGTAAGTTTTCATTCTAACCTATTAATGCATAAAAATCCGGGCTCTATTTATAACTCTCCTAACACGCTTCGATATGCAGCAGGATATATGAATTAATTTAGATAAAGCTGGCACTTACCCATCTTCCAATTGTCGGGATGCGCCCACGGCACTGTACACTGTAACTTGGAGGCCTTTCCGGTAGTTAAGCACTGTTGCGGGCCCGCCAGCTGATCCACAGTGGACGGCCTTGTCCACTAACACACGCACTCATGTGATAATGCTCTCAGACTGACCTGCTTTTCCCCTCCGTCTACTCTACCCTTTCTTGCTTGCGAGATTGAGGCTGTAGTTGACCTCGGGATGGTTTGGAAACATTGCACAATTTGGCTCAGGGCGGGCGCTGCTGATGTAGTCATACACTATGCTTTTAAGCTCGCTCACGTATGAGGAAAGCTAATTCATAGTAAGAAAGGCTTTGTCACTACCACAGACACGATGCATTTCCTCACTTGACAGAGATAGAATGAGGAAGAGATTAATATCTTGATTTACCTTTTAGATCAAAAGTGAGGGGCCTGATAGCCGAGTAATATCGCAATTGCTTGTGAGAAATAATAATAATAATAATAATAATAATAATAATAATAATAATAATAATAATAATCGAAAAAGTAACTGAGTTCCGATATCTCTGAGAAATTATAGTACCAACAGGAAAAGAACAGAAGGTCCTCGAGGTCCGCATCCAGAAAATGAAGAGAGCCCTCGACCGAACGCAGAACATTTACAACAAAAAATGCCTTTCAATCTTCACCAAAATTCGACATTACAACACTGTGATCAAACCTGAAATACTATACGCGAGTGAAACACTCGGTCTCCACAGGAAAACAGTACTCGAAGACATCCTGAAAGAGGAAAGTAAAATCATCAGAAAAATTCTCGGCCCAAAACTGACTGACGAAGAATATAGACTGCAATCTCGTACAAAAACCCAGAAGCTCTCAAACCTTGCGGTCGACATCAGAAAAAGACGCCTGAAATTTTACGGACACATCAAACGCCTTCCAGAAAACAGACTGACAAGAATCTTACTTGAGGCAACAGAAAACATCAAAACAAATAGGTCGACAACCGAAATCCGCCAAGACCTTGAAAAATCAGGAATCAAAGTGGCTGACCGAACCTGCTACAGAACGAAAATCAACAAGTGGGAAGTAGAGTCAGAGAGAAATCACAAGAAGAAGACAGGAGCTAAGTGGACAGAAGAACGAAGAACCACGACGAGAGAAAAATTGAAGGCTGCCTGGCAAAGAAGGAAATGCACAACTTCTAAGTGAGCTTTGCGTGATCAGTGTTCTTACCATTTTCGCATCTAATAATAATAATAATAATAATAATAGTAATAATAATAATAATAATAATAATAATAATAATAATAATAATAATAATAATAATTAGAGAAAACACAGTTCGTAAGAAAGATCAAGCGAGCTCCCAGAAATCTACAGGTCAGTCAGAGTAAAATGAAAAGGACAGAGAAATTCAAATACCTAGGCGAGTGGGAAAAACCAAATATTTTTCACAAAGAGGCATTCAAATCAAGAATCAACAAACGTTCAATATTTTTCAAATCCAAGGTTAGACATTACTGTACAGTAATTTGACCTAAAGTTCTCTGTATAGGCAGCAGAATGCCTCTCAATGAATAGGAAATATCTGGCAGAACAACTAGAAGTCAAAGAAAGGGAGATTCTAAGGAGGATCTTGGGCCCAGTAAAGAAAAATGTGGGAATATAAGAGAAGGCACATATCTGCATATGGAGAAAATAACCGTCACTGTCAGGAAAAGAAGGATTTCTTTCATTCTGTGGTCACTTAACACGAGTGAGAATCTTTGCCTACTTTCTGAATAGGAAAACTAAAAGGGCCTGGTTCACCGAGGTGGAAAAGGATTTACAAGAATTGATGGGATCTCACGTGATGACATATTGTAACGTGACCCTTTAAAGGGGAAATTTGAAGGTCCACAGAGTTTTCGAACAGAACCTAAAATGAAGACAGGCAGGACGTGGACCGAAGATCGGAAGGAAGCTCACTGAAGAAGGATGCGAGAGTACTGGGCGAGTATTCAAACTCAAGACAGAGAACTGGTTGAAATAGCGTGTTCCATAGCTGGCCGAAACGAAATAATAATAATAATAATAATAATAATAATAATAATAATAATAATAATAATAATAATAATAATAATAATAATAATAATAATAATTTAAAATCAATAATTCGTTACAGAATATGGAACTCCATACAAATAGTAGTGACATATGAGGATTTGAAAAGAGGCCTTTGATTCTGTTGATAGAGAAACCTTGGATAAAACTACGGGAATTTGGAGTGAAATCTAAATTCGTAAACTTAATACGGGAAACACCTAGACACAGTTTCAAAAGTTAAATTTATGGGCGAAATATCAGAACCTATCAACATGAATACAAGTGTACAGCAAGGTGATGGGCTTATTGCCAGTTCTGTTCAACTGTATCCTAGAGAAAACTGCAAGAATTTGAAGGAAAAATTAAAATCATAACATTTCGCCAATAACGAAAATAGTTTTTTAGAATCTCTGTATAAAAAAGCAAATTTATTACAAGCATGAAGAAATTATCCAAAAATGCTGACAACACGTATTGGTCGAATATATGATGTAAAGAAATTCTAATACCCAGGAGAAATAATTCATGAAAATGGTTTAGAAAAATCTGCAGTAGAAGAAAGATCACACAAGATGCTAGGAGCGAATGACAACACTAAGAATTTTCAAAACTAGAAATGCTTATCTAAAAATCTTGAAACAATGAACTGAAACACAGTGGTGAAACCAGAATGTCTTCACGCAAGTGTAGAACTATAGTTTAGATACAGTGGAAGTACTAGAGAGAAGAATCATGAGAAAAATCTTAGGACCAATGAAAACAACAGAAAAGTGGGAAATGCGAAGTAATAAGGAAATATATCAGTACAGAAACAATAAGAGAAAAGAGATTGCTATTTTTGGACATATCTATAGAATGGATGACGACAGACTGGAAAAACATATATTCAAATACCTTTGGGAGAAAAAGTCAACAAGAAGCTGGATACAACAGGTCAAGAAAGATTTAGAAAGAAATGAAATAAGAGAAGAGGAAAGTATAGAAATAGAGATTTAAAAAAAGAATATTTTAAGAATGGAAGGATTCCAAAGAATAATGAAAAGGAAACCCGAACCAAAGTGGTCGGAGGATAGACCAATGAAGCACAGTGCAATGATGAAGGAATACCGGAAAGAACGATGGAGAAAACAACAAGGAAAGATGAATAGAGATGGACACGTGCTCCCTAGCAGGCCTCATCGTAAAGCAGAGGAAAAAGAATAATGATCGTGATAAGAAAGAAAGTTGATTTTACGTCCCACTAATTACTCTAACAGTTCTCGGAGACGCCGATGTGCCGGAATTTAGTTCCACGTGAGTTGTTTCACGTTCCGGTAATTCTACAGACACGAAGCTGACGTTCAAATACCAACGGTCTGAGCTGAGAATAAAACCGCCAACTTCGGCTCTATTGATTGAGCCACTCTGCCCGACTTCGCACGTAGACGGCTGCGGTTCGAATCTCAGCGAATACATCTGTACATTATCCTTCTGTCAGTACTTTTCAATATTAGCATCGTACTTGACTTTTTTACCTACCAGTTTTTGAATGATTATCTCTTTTTTCTGTCACTCTATCAAAGGGAAACCCTGTGATAGTACAATAATCACTGTCCCGATATATGTGAAAATTCACAGCCTGTTTCCAGTCATTCGACTGGGTGAGGAAAGGGATGAATGAAGCCCCCATCTGGCGGCGAGGATAGCAATTGTGCCTGTCGCACTCCACTGGGGCAATGATAATAAATGAAAGATGAAAAACCTGTCCCGCCTCCGCTTTGTCCAGCACAAATCTCACATGGAATGACAGGGATTTGAACCACGGAACCCAGCGGTGAGAGCCCAGCGTGCTGCTGCCTGATCCACGGAGGCTCTATCCCGATATATGTATGTTATTAAATTCATTTCAGAATGTATTTTTTCCATACTGTATGTAGAAGCTGGAAGGTTTTCCGTATTGGGTGCTGTTCGTATATCGCCGTGCCCCTGTGAGCTTATTGTAACTGCAATGTATTGAGAAATAGAGGCTTTGAAGATTCTGAATAATGCCCGCGCAAGTACCGTGGTCTTACACAGGAGGCGAATGAAATCTTCATTTTCCAATGTCGGTCTTTCGCGTTGGATATATCTGCTGTGGACACAAGTCCGTTCGCATTGTGTTTCCATTGAGGCCGATGAGAAAGACACGCCGTGGCGCGCACGTTACTCATTGAACGCCACGTGACTGTGCCAGTCTGCCACGTGACGTTCAATGTGTAACGTTCGCGCCATGGCCGGTCGTTCTCGTCGGCCTCGGTTTCCATGCGGCAGGAATATTCAGCCTAGGGAGGTCACAATTCGCTCTAGAGCAGCGATACACAGGTGTCCTTGCACTGGAATGGCTTGGAGTTAAACCGGCAACTTATCCGTCGCGACGTTAAGCGGCTATGTATACCTTTCAGGCGTTGTAAATGGCTATACCAGGGCCTCTCAGGGTGCATGCGCCGGTGCACTGCACGGCGCAAGGTGCAGGAGACGACTTCACTAGGTTGACGAGAGTGCAAATACCCTCTCCTCTTTCCCTACACCTGTCTCACCCGTTCGGCCTGTTTCCGCCTTCTTCACCTTCCCCGTTGTTTCTCCCCTCGCTGTGAAAAGTTTATATGTGGTGAGGGAAGACACTCTTTTGTATATGACAATGTTACCGGTGTTAAAAAACTCTTCTTCCAATTTGGATTGAGCAGACAATTTATCCTCTCTATCTCTTAATTTCCTTTTTTCTTAGCAATTATACCACTAATGCCTGGAACAAGGGATCGGCTGACAACAATTCTGAGAGCGTTCTTTAAATTAAAATCAGAAATACTCGCACGCAATTTAGATTTCGTACAAGTCAAAACAGGGAAGACACATTCACGTATGCATATGGAACCAGACATAGAAATAAACTTAGCTGCTTCTCGTTGCAATTTAGGAAAATTTTCCTTCGACAAATTCTGGTAGAATTCGAGGAAAGCCTTTGTATTGAAAAGTAGATCTTTTTGATGATCACATAATGATTGTCCCGCAGATTAATCATTTGGCTTTATCGTCACGACTGAACAAAAATACGGAAGTTCCCAGTTCGATCGAAATCCAAACAGGTTGCTCCATTATTATGTTGTTGTCTTGCGCCTATCTGTTTCACTGATAAACAAGCCGTCCATCACCGAACGCTTTGGGTCGTCGCTCGCAGCACACTATACCATCCGAGTTGAGCCGAGTCGGACCGATGAGCAGTGTACGGAGCCTGTCAGCCTTGGTTTGCACGCGTGATATTTTGGGCGTTTGAGAGGCCTTGAGCTATACGAACGAAGTGTTTTCTCCACCATATATTAAAAAAATACTCCAAAGTAAAACATATGTGTTTTACTTCAAGGGCCTAATGTTAAAAAATTAGCAAATTTCGTACTTTTACCTTGAAGGTCACACTATAATATACCAGCTAGTGTACAAAGAAAAATCCGGAAAATTTGCACTCATCATGGTGCACACGGAGATTGTGTATGTGTGTGTGTGTGTGTGTGTGTGTGTGTGTGTGTAGTACTTAGAATTCAGAGCTAGTTATCGATTAGTAACCATAACACCGGGAATTACGATTCTCCCTTGGGCAAGGGAGAATTACCATGCTTTATTAACATTAATCAGAACATTAAATTCGAACCCGACTCCTTGGCTGAAAGGTCGGCCACGGGCCTTCGCTTTAGGGCAGAGGTGCTCACGCTGGGCATTCCGACCCCCGAACGCCCAGTGCTCTAAGTGGGCGGACTGGGAGGCGATGAGCGCAGCGTAGGCTGTTCAACCACAGTGACGTAGTGACTACGTCACAGGCCGTGAAGGTTGGGCGAAGTTCTCCCCGTCACTCTCGACCACTGCGGCGAAACCCGAGTTTAAAATGGAGGCAGAAAATAATGAAAGAAAGAGGGCAGACATCTACGTAATTTTCAATTTACGTTGTAAGAAATAATTGCAGTTTATTATAGTTTAACTGGATACAATAAAGGGTTAGGGCAACAACCTCAAATATTTTTATATTATACGCAATGAATTACAATTTTCACTATTACATTTTAAGAGGTCCTTTAGAAACATTCCTAATATACTGTAGTACGGGGTTAAGATGGATAAGCTGTTGCTTGTGTTAGTTTGGGTTTAAATGATCTGATAAACTCACCGACGATCCAATCATGCTCACAGGGAATAACGTCAATGGGGTTATTTATTTGAAGATATATTTACGTTGTTGTTGTACTGTAGTTTAATCTTGGATAGGAAATATCTATATCCTCACTCGCAATGAAACTCCCTCTCGTCATGTGGAGGCTTGCTATTATCACCTGTTCAATTTTAAGTACTATTTTCCAAAATTCAGTGGACAGGGAAAGTCGCACAACACTATAACACTGTACAAAATAATTGTTTCATTATGTAATTATTAGAGAACGGATTTTTATGCATTAGTAGGTTGGAATGCAAACTTAATGAAGCGAGTAGCAAGTATAGTCTACCTTCACAACGACCGTGCTACGGGGTTTGCATAAATATTAGGGGTACGGCCCGTCAGAACCCCTAAAATTCATGTTACTCTTGTTACATTATGGAAGAGTGGGTGGCCGATACTTCCCACTAACCAAATTAATTTGCAATCTAACCTGTTACTGCATAAAAATCCGGGCTTTAGTAATTATATTAATTTTTGCTTATTGAATAACAGGAATTTTACTTTTTTAAATGAAAATCCTGTCATTCCCATACAATGAATTGTAAATCGTAGCTTCTACGCTTAAAGCCTGTACCTTTGTAGATTGTAAGACAAACATTATAACGTGTCAGTTTTCTTTGAATGAATAAATATAGGAAAATAAAAATGACCGTTTACATCGAGCGCAGTATAAATCAGACCGGAATATCTTGAACAGGTCAGGTTTTTTATTGCGATTATTTTAAATAATGTATCCCAATCAGCACTTCGGTGAGTAGTGGAGGAGAGCTTCGTAATCAGAAGTGAACGTCAACACTCCCTCCCTTCCCTGCAAAGTACGTTCGCTCTCTCGCTTCACTGTGACGTATGCTTGCTACGTAAGCTACCCGCATTTACGTCAGGCCAGCCCAGCCCGACCGCACTGGGCTGGCCTCAACGCGCGCCCTGCTGAGTACCTTTGGTTTAGAGGGTATGTGGTTCGATTCCCTGTCTGGTCGAAGATTTTAATTACGTGTGGTTAAACTGCTTAATGTCCGCTTCTTCAACACGTATCCATCGCCTTTTAATTACCTGTAGGTAAGAGGTCAGTCATCTTTCAAAGTGGTCTTAGTCACGTCAGTGTCTCACTATGACACACTTAATTTCCGTGAATAGTATCACAGTCTTCCCCTTATGTTCTGCGGTCAATATTCCTTTACCCACCATAGCAAAAAAAGAAACTACCACTTGTGAGTTACGACGTAATTACCATCTACTGAAGAACATGCGCGCATAATTTGAAATACGATACCTCGGTGGTATGTCTTAAATGAATGAATGAATGAATTAATTAATTAATTAATTAATTAATTAATTAATCCGCTATTCAGTCAATCAATCATTCACCATGGATCCGCACTTAGGGCTGACGCCCAAGTGGCACATTCCCCACCAGTTCTTTACCTTGCCTGTTCTTAAATGATTACTAAGAAATTGGGAAGTTATCAAACATCTCCCTTCATAAAATATTCCAGTCCCTAACACCTCTTGCTAAACAAATATTTGTTCTTATTTGTCCTCTTGAATTCCAACTTTATCTTCATTTTATTCTCTCTCCTGGGTTGTGCTGAGTAATGAAATCTGGAGCACAACCAGTGTCTGATTGTTATGAAAGGTGTTCCTCATAGGATCAGTTGTGCTGTAGTAGCAGCAGCTTCTGCTCGAGTGAGGAAAGCAATGGCAAACTACCTCACTCTTGCATAGTACGCCTCATTTGGGCTCTGCCATTGGTTTTTGTGGTTTTCCCGTAACTGCATAGTTTTTGGTGGTGCTATTTGAGGATCCAACCGGCCTCAGGGCTGATGACCTAACAGACATACTTTGAAAATCTCCTCTCAAGCTTCTTCGTCTGCAAATGCCATTCCTAGCCATCTCCCCACTGACAGCCTGAAACATACCGCTTAGTCGAGCAGCTCGTCTCCTTACTCCCAAGTCTTCCCAGCTCAAAGTTTGCAATATTTTCGTAACACTACTCTTTTGTCGGAAATAACCCGGAACAAATCTTCCTGTTTTTCCAATTCTCGTATCAAGTAATCCTGGTGAGGAGAGCTAAATTGTATGGGGCAACATTTCGTGCGCCGGCATTTATATTGAAACGTACGGGGTAACCCATGGGGTTTTATTGACATCAAAATAAAATACACAAAAAGACCAACAGATGGCGCTGGACAGCAACATGTCAGTGATATCGCATGCGACCCGTGTAGGGTATAAAGTAAGCTGTCATAAGAGAGGGTGTCATATGCGCCTGCAATCGCGGCATGTTGATGTTACCAGAAAAGGCACTGTTACCCAATCGTGTGTGAATTATTACCTAACTACCTGCAATATTGCGTAAGGTAGAGCCTCGTTAAATGTTAACAGACTTTTGGGTCACCCTGTAAGTCCGAGGCTCTGGGTGAATGGTCAGTGTCGGCTCAGAGAGTCCTGCGCTCTAGCTTGATGATTTGAAGCACGTTTGGTTAATTCCTGTAACTCGGGGACTTCATCTTTTTGTTCTTCGCAATGCACACCTCCTCATTCACCCACAAATCACTATCTACTGTCACAAGAGCAGGTAATAGTGAATACATCCTTCCACATAGAGTTCCCATCAGGAAGGGCATCCGGCCGTAGAAAATGACCAAGACTACATGTGTGAAATAGATGGCCCCCGGGGACCTACAGTACCTCAGTATGGGAAAAGCATTCGGAAATAATAATCTGATGGAACAGCTTGGTCGTGCGGCTAGGGTCGTGCAGTTGTCATCTTGCATTCGGGAGATAGTGGGTTCCAATCCCGCCGTCGTCAGCCCTGAAGATGGTTTTCCGTGGTTTTCCATTTTAATACCAGGCAAATCCTAGGGCTGTACCTTAATAAAAGCCCATTCGTAGCCCTTTCCCAGACTTCCGTCGCCGGAAATCTTCCGTGTATTATGCGACGATAATTGCAAATAATAATAATAATAATAATAATAATAATAATAATGATAATAATGTGTCTGTGTCATCAGACCATACACTTGTCTGTTGCAGCTCTCCATGCTACCCTATCCGTTGCTAACCTTTTCACTTCTTCGTAACTACTACATCCTACATCTGCTTGTCATATTCATACCTTGATCTACCGCTGCCGTTATTACTGCTCATACCTCCCTCAAAATTTAACTCTTCAAGTAGGGTCAAACAGATCTCCTCTCACCATTTCGATTCAGTATCTCTTCACTCGTCATTCGATCTGTCCATCTCACTGTCGGCATTCTTCTGTAACACCACATTTCCAAAGCTTCTATTCTCTTTCTTTCTGAGCTGTTTCACTTCCAGACAATGGCACGCTCCAGACGAAAGTATTTCTAATTCGAAGTGAGCAAATTTCTTTTCTTTAGAAAGGCCTTTCTTGCTTGTGCTAGTCTGCATTTAATATCCTCCTTACTTCTGTCATCGTTAGTTATTTTACTACTCCCGTAATAATAATAATATTCATCTACTTCCTTTAAGACTTCATTTCCTAATGTAATATTTCCTGCATCGCCTGTCTTCCAGTGCACTCCATTAGTTTTGTTTTGTGCTTGTTTATTTTCATCTTGTACTCCTTGGCCAATTATTATTATTATTATTATTATTATTATTATTATTATTATTATTATTATTATTATTATTATTATTATAAGAAGTGCACCTTAATTGAGTCCAACTTCCCATTCCTAATCTTTTCCTACCCTGTCTATCCACTTTAGTTACCCAAGGACAAATAATCAGCATGAGGCACGTGTATTTTTTGACGACTTCCTTTCACTACCAGATTATTATTTAGCGTATGGCTTATACAGACATAATCAGTAATATACATATATACATATTTACAGCTGAGAAACAAAGCAACTTGTGCTTCACAATTGAATGTCTAATTCTTCGATCCAGCGTGCAGCATCCGGAGTTAGCAGCAGGAAGTCATCCTCATCACCGTGATAGGCTCGAATCCTACATTCCCTGACGATATGACGAACAGTCTGGTGTGGAGCTCCGCAGTCACAGTCTGGGTTAGGTAGCTTTTTCCACTTATGGAGAGCGGCTCTGCACCGACCATGTCCTGTTCTGATTCTATTCAGGGCAGTCCAGGTCTTGCGTGGTAGGTGGGATCCACTTGGAAGTCTGGGACCTGAGAAGAAGGTATGAAGGCGCACATCCGTTGCTGCTTCCCATCTACTTTTCCACTCATCAAGAGATTTAAAATCTTTAGCATCCATGTTAGAGGCATCACGCAGAGTTGGATGGCGTGATTTTAGTCTGTTAAGATTCAGAAGTGGCAGGTCACTATTCACGGGTAGACTAGGATTTCTTGAGATCTTGTGAAATTCCTTCATAAGGGCATTAGATCGGCGTAGATCAGGTGGCATTATACCAGTTAGCAGTGGAAGCCAATGAACTGGAGTAGATGTGATTGCGCCAGATATGATGCGCATTGTGGTATTAAGCTGGGTGTCAACAAGCCTTGTATGATGACTGTTCATCCAAACAGGTGCACAATACTCGGCACTTGAATACACCAAACCCAGGGCTGAAGATCGCAAAGTGGTTGCTGAAGATCCCCAAGTAGTTCCACACAGTTTATGAAGGATGTTATTTCGAGACTTCAACTTTTGTGCTAAGCATTGATGAGTCCTTGCCTACCAATCGAATGTCCCTCAGCCCGAAGGCCAGCAGATTAGGAGGTGATGCATGAACAGTGTGACAAATACTCCGTGCTGTTTTTCTAGGATTTCTGGACAGGGACCGCTTTCTGAGGCCATACAGCTCCTCATTTGTTCCAATGTAGACTGAGTGCATCACGAACCACCCCTAATATCAAGATTTATGAATTCCCTGTCATGGTTGAGAATAGAACCTTGGATACCCCATTAGGAGGCAAGCTCGCTACGCCACCCCTAAGCCACGGACCAACCAAGGATAAGAAAGAAAAACAAGTCGAAATATGCCCATTCTTTGACCTCTATAAGCTTGTAACAGTTTTGGAAGTTAATCCATAAACTATCAGAGAAGTAATCTGTCTATAACGCCACACCCAGGCTCTCGCTTTTATTACCACATTTCTAGTTCCATTCAGCCAACCAGTTTCAACTGTCGACTGGTAATAAACAAATAAATTCCTTCACTGGCTGTTGCGACAGGCAATCAGTGAAATGTCGTTCCACAATGGCTTAGGCAGACTGAGAGAGGGACTGGAGTTTGAGCCTGAATGTGTCTGTCGAAACTGTCACTTTCCTTACGGTGTTGTTCGGTACGTTTAACATGAAATGAAGTATTGAATAATGTATGACTGCTACCACTAATCTACTCTTCTTGTTTCGTTACGGCTCTGCAGGACCACGGGCATCTTTTTCATGGTTTGTGTTTTTTTTCTTCTGCTCCTCCCAGAACTTCTTTTTTCATTCTCTCTCGTTCTTCAGCTGATATCCCCCCCCACTGATGCTTCTCTATCCTATTCCTGAACCTTTCTCTGTCATTGCGCTCTAGCATATTGGTTGGTGTATATTTATTTATTTATTTCTGATGACGAGTGGTCCGTTTTATGAGGGATAGTGGCCTGTTTTATCGTCCTATTATAAAAGTATATTTTCTATTAATTCTTGTTTTATTATTTACGTCGTATTCCATTGATTCTCTTTTAGTTTGTGTTTGTGTATATTTATGTGTTATTCTATTTCAACTTCTAACTTGAATTATATAGGGTTATTCACCTAACATATTACACATAAATAACTTCTAAACCATTAAGGATATCGGCATTCTGTTTTCATATTCGTAAATGGTACGCAGGGTCTTGTAAAATAATGTGCTACTTATTCTCAAGGGGTGATTAACAACCGAGATATTGATACTAACTCCATATTTTTAAATGGAACGGCACAAATTCATTCAGATGGCCTAAAAGTTCAACTGAGTACAAGTTCAAATATGTAAGTATTTTCAAGATCGGACAATTACTTTTTAGATATAAATAAGAACAGCATGCGCGGTTTTGCATGCCGCATCAGACGGCGTGAAGTCGGGCAAGGACATACTGAGGCGAAAGCTGCTTTCTGGCCTTGATTCCAGCCACAGAACGGATACCAGGCATGTGCTGTAAACATAATGTGATGTTCGGTAACATACCCTGGGTGTGCAACGTTATTTTATGACTGGCGAACACACAACGGGGAAGGAAGATTAAAGTTGTATTCTTTTGTTTTGACATGTAGTAGGTTGCGCTCAGTTTAGCGTTTTTCTCAGGGATGGGAATGGGAAGGATTTGGAAAGGAATTCGGCCGTAGCCTATCACAAAGGTACCTATCCGGTATTTGCCTGGTGTTGAACACGGGACACCATGAAAATCAATTTCAACTTGGGCGAGGCAGGACTCGAACCTACGCTCTCCCGAATGCACGCTACTACAGTCGCGCTGGAGCTCTGCGGAGATTACTGCGTGTAAAATAAAACATAAATAATAGTATTGCTGCCATCTCACCACGATCAGCTCTGAACATTTGCTTTTCTAGGAGGAGCTCTTCCGATGTTTTGTGTTATCTTTATTTCTCAACTCATAGAGTAGTATAAACTGTACACTAAAACCAGTGACAATTATAGCTTTCGTTATGTTCCTTACAAGGCAAAGTACTTATTTTATTCCTTTTAAACACATCAACCCTTTCTGTCCTGTCGTGTGTTCGCCTGTCATACACACTTTGCAAACCCATCACATGTGTACGAGCTGCTTTCATGCCTGGTATCCATTCTGTGGCTGAACTCACTCCCACGAAACTGCTTGCTCCTCAATATGTCCTTGCCCGACTTCACGCCGTCTGATGCGGCATGAAAAACAGCGCATGCTGTTCTTGCTTATATCTCAAAAAGTAATTGTCCAATTTTGAAAATACTTACATATTTGTTCTTGTACGCAGATTAACTTTTAAATCAGCTGTATGATTTTGTGTCGTTCCATTTAAAAATATGGAGTTAGTATCAATATCTCGGTTGTTAATTACCCCCTTGAGAATATGTAGCACGTTATTTTACAAGACCCTGCGTACCATTTACAAATATGAAAACAGAATGCTGATATCTTTAATGGTTTAGAAGTTATTTCCGTGTAACATGTTAGGTGAATAACCCTGTATGTATACAAACTTGGTGTTCCAAAGATCCAATTTCCTCAGAACATACCTCTCATTTTCTCCCCAATTGGTTGTCATGGTAACCAAACACGCACCTGTCTAAGACGGCTTTAGAACGAGCGTCAGCAAGTGGCTAGTTCTGTCAGTACAACATATATTTTTACAACCTCTTCCTTGTAGAATAAAGAAGAAAATGCTACTTTGGAACTCACATCCAGTACAGATATCTGGACATTGCAATTATAAGTTTAAAAGTTATGTGGAGTAAAATTTTGTGTGAAGTAGCGCTTCGTTAGCTTCGCTCTGCCGCCCACTACTGCTTTCAACACTGAGCTGCTTCACAGGTTTTCACTGTTAACCTGCAGGGCTCTGTTATGTTTGGCCGTGATGATGCAGTGCTTCTCAAGTGAGAGGAACACAGAGCGAAACTGAAGCCGAGAAAGTAGGTTGAATGATGGGTTCATGTCATGTGTGCAAATCAGCAAATAAGCGAAAAGGAAGGAGAAAGATCAGTAGTAACAAATGGATTATGAAATATATTTGTCCATGATCTAACTCGCAAGGAGGAAAGAAATCTCATTGTTCAGTAATGCAGGGGTATTCAGCCTGTATGCTTGTTTGATTCTCAATAGTTCCGGCATGACCGAATATATGGCCTAGGTGTCACTGAAGAGGCGTGCTAGGGAAATAAGATGTGGGATATTTCCCTGTTACTGAACCGGAAGTTGCTATTGCATATCAGTCTTCCTAGTCCACTGAAATGCACGCAGTGAGTGACATTTTCACCCCATTCAAAACAGCGGTGGGCTGCATCAGGAATGGCATTAATAACGTCCTTCATACCTCAATTACTTTCATATCGTCAAAGCCAAGGATGGTACTTAGATACGTCAGTGAAAGTGACAAATTTGTTCTAGCGCATACCAGGAGACACTGGGTCTCGCCTGCAAGGACATGCCAACATGGAATTTAAAAAAATACGCTTGTTATATTTTTTTACAGGGAATCGAAAAGTAACGCTGATTTTTTAAAATCATATAGCCAGAAATCGGCCCCGCCCCTCCGGGTGATAGGAAAGCATGCTATCGTGGTACACGCATGCACAGAAATGGTGTCCCGATATATTACAAAAAAGCATTCGTCCCCTCCTCGCTTAACGCCATTGTTACAGGTAGACAGCCCGCTACAAGACTTTTGTGACTGAAATGGGCATAATGATGTGTGTATAACAATACACACACTGTGCTTTCAGCACTACACGTTCATCCCCTTCCTCTCCTTTTCGGTACTGGAGTGGGGAATTGTTCATTGTTTATATCGGGACGGCATTTCTGTGCATGGGTGTACCATGGAGCATGCACATATAAACCAAATTCACCAGAAAATATCACGTAGTATTTTTTGAATCTCATCTTTTGATTTACTTTCACTGTGGTTGGTTTGACATTCCATTCAAATAATTAAAAAAATATTACTTCATAGGATAGAACCTACGATGTGTTCGCCGAATAGATAGATTCTCCATCCTCTTCCCCCACCCCGAATGTACAGTCAACGCTTTGATCATTATTATTATCATTATTTACAATTTGACGTTGAGGAAAATGAGCCCCTTACGTAGGATCAACACCGAAAACAATACGCAGAACAATTATTACAGGAAAAAAAAAGAGGTTGAAAATTAAAGTAAAATCTGATGTTTGAAAAATGAAGAACAAACACGTAATCATTATAAACATAAACCACATAATATACATTGGTTAACCTTGTTGTAACAAGGGGTAAGTATGGCTATCTGAAATGCTATCAAAAGAGGGATTGGGATCAATTTACAGGAGAATGAACTTATTAAGATTAACATAATATACTAACAACAATGGCTTATGAGAAATCAGAGGATTTAGCGAGCCTACTATGCAGATGAAGTTTTCATTCATTAAGGCCTTTTCTTGTATTCATCCAGAGAGTAGGTTGTTTAAGTATTTTTGAGAGACCTCATGTTGGCCCATTTCAGAAGTCGGTGAAGGTTGAAAGTATGAAATAACCGTGATACTGTGCTGAGGAAGTTCTGCTGTATTTTACACTACGATGTATTGATGTCGGGAATGCAGATTTTTGCATCGGTTATTTCTCTTGTAGATGTTGTTCATTAATCCGAATAGATATAGGTATAACATGGAATCTTAGCATACAGTATCTTGTGCAATGGAGAGCTGCCTGCGCACGGAAGTTGTGCGTAATAAGGTGTATAATGTGTTCATCACCTTTAATATCCAAAATGTAACGAACACAGACATTCGGAACTCTCTGCAAATTTATATTAAATTTATCAGATAAATCATTGCTCACAGCTGACCCATAGTCGACGACTGAAAATATTAGAGCTTGAATAAGTGACTTATTGGAAGAAATATAGTGAATATACGCTTCATTGCATACATCGATGAAATAGTTTTTTTTTAAATACCATAGTTGCTGTGTGCTCCAACAAATACAAAAACTGTTTAGTATGGAGAGTTGAGGATGAACGAACTTCAAGACACTGTAAACATCACCTTTCCTACCTGCTTGAGTTCCTGAGCTTTGCCTACCCTCTTATTGAAGAATTATGCTGACTATGCGAACAAGCATTCCAGACGTGTTAACGTTTGCCGAATTTTGAAAATATGTTGTTTTTTTAAATACTGTTAACCGTTTAGTAAGAAGAGCGGAAAGGCACTCTGTTGTCGTACACACTGAGTTTAGTCAGCTTTCCCATTCTGAAATATCTACAAGTGAAGTGCACGAACTCCTCTACAGTAAACGTTCATTCACATTAATAAGTAGAGTCTGGATGTTTAGAATGTAAGAGGTTAAAATACAAACATACTAAAGCAAATAATAAGTATATTCTACCCGAACAACAGTTATGTTATGAGATTTGCATAAATATCAGGGTCCCGGTCTATTTGAACCCCTAAACTGTATGTTACTCTCGCTACACTATGCCAGAGCGGGTAGACGACAGTTCCTACCAAGTAAGTTGGTTTGCATTCTAACATGTTACTATCTAAACATTCGGGCTCTATTGATAAGAATAAAAATTATGATAAATGTTGTTTTGACCTAAAGGACGTTAGGATGTCATTCAGCAGCGAGTTTTCCCTTTCTCTACGTGTTCTACAAATAATTTGGCCTCTCACTCCTATAGAGTGCATCGCTTGTGCAGCCTTGTTTTAGATAATAGTAGGCGCGCCCTCCGTAATATATGCAGACTGCTTACAAGAATTACCTGAATGTAAATGTACCTGGTAACACGAGTTCACCGCACAGTGTTTGGTTGACTAGGTCATGACCTGGAGCATATATGGTAATTTTTGAAAGTAAGCTTGCAAACTGGATCGAATGTACTCTCATTGGTTCGGAAATGTATGTACAACTAAATTGAT